>NW_008703617.1:1667584-1672584 GCF_000326865.2 Helobdella robusta | reverse complement strand
ACCATATGTTTGTAACAACAACTACATTATACAACTTGAACAGTGTTGATGTATCTATATTGGTTAATACATACATGTATTTGTGTATTGTATTGTATGTACGTACGTATATATGTATGCATGTATTGTGTGTAGTATTGTATGTACGTATGTATATATATATATATATATTGGCTTTCCATTTGCAGACAACAACAATTCAGCATTTGAGTAACTGTACCAGCACGACCAACTCTTCAGAAATTTTTTCATCATCTTCTTCTTCCTTTTGTGAGGTAAAATGTATATTTTAAATTTATTTCATTATTTATTATTATTATTATTTGTTATTGTTGTTATTATCTGTTTTATTTATGTAGAGCTTAGTTTTATTTACACCGATGTTATTGAAGTTTTAACATTTCTTGACTTTACTAATTTAATAGCTATGCGTAATGAACTACTGCAAATAAATAATATTAATTTTTTTGTTGTTATTTAGTATTTTAAACATAAAGTAACTAAACACAAAACAGGAAATACTTTTACAAAGGAGCTCTAAAAACAGAAATAAACGAAATCAAGACAAAATAACAAACAAATAAATACAAAACCCAGAAATGACGTCACCAACTGCGTCATCAACTGCCTATCTTCTGGATGGTATCCTTACGACATCCCAGCAACAAGAAAAGCAGATAGACAAACATCATCCGACCCTGGATACCCGGCAAATCCACATGGATCCCCGCCTTCTATCAGCAGCAGCAACAGCAGCTACCACACAAACCACAACCACACCAAATCCTATAGTAACCATGTTGAGATACGGAACCGGACGAGTTTGTCCAAGAGGTTGTATCGTAAAAGACGAATCCAACCACACTTGTGACTGCAGTTCGAGGATCGGTTAGTAAATAAAGCGCTATATCATTTTTTATTATTATGTAGTTACTAATTATATTGTTGGTGAGAGGTTAAAAGTGTTGTGGCTCGTGTCGCCGTTCCGTTGCTATGGCGCGGTCACCTGCTTCGAAGGCAAGATGTTCCAGACGCAAGAACTACGTAGAGTATATGAGGTACTTCTTTGCACGTACACACAAAAATGTGTATGTGTTTTCTTATACAGTTTAAAGCGTATGTATGCACGTTTGGTATACGTTTTTCAGCCTTTGTGGCTCCAACTCCAACCCGACCAGCGTTTAGCTGTAACCTTATAACTAAAGAGTAGTTTGTTGGTAACTTGGCATTTGTCAGGTATTGTTGTGGAAGTAAAAAATGCTTGGCTAATAGATTAAGTTGGTTAGTTTAGTTAGTTGGTTGGCGAGTTGGTTTAATGATTTGTTAAGATTAATCATCCATAACAAATCAACCAAGCAATCAAATCACTCGTAACAAATCAACCAACCGATCAAACCACTCGTAACAAATCAACCAACCTAATAACACAAATATTAGGGCTTGTAGTTTATTACGTAACAATTATTTAATATTTATTGATGAATGAACAGATGGATTAATTAATTAATCAATTAATTAATTTAATAATTAATTAACACCATTAAATAAAATACCAGCGGCTGAAGATATAGCGAGTAGAGATATTGGTTTCATCATATTAGGAACATTCATCATCGTCATCATCATCTACACCGTCATAAATGTCATGAAGAGGTTTCAGATTTTAATTAAATTCACCAATCTGCCAATTGAATCATCCATAACAAATCAACCAACCAATCAAATCACTTGTAACAAATCAACCAACCGATCAAACCACTCGTAACAAATCAGCCAACCAAATTGCTTGCATATATTAACCAATCAACCAACCAGCCAATCACCTAAAAGATTGCATATATATATTTATTTATTTATCAATAGGAGCCAATCATGTAGAAGAAGACTTCAGAGCAGCGAGGTTGATGATTCATATTTTTACATACAGCCTACTCGAATAATCGATCATAATTACCAAGGTCTATTCAATCGTTATTATAACTCAGTATAAATGAATATTTTAAAATAAAATTACAAAAATTTTATATCAATAATAACTTAAATTATTCAAAAATTTGTTCGGCCTAAAGGAAGAAACGTGATTCGTCAGACGATTTTAAGCTGTCCTGGTGCCAGCCAATCCAGTGAGAGAACAAACTTGACCCTATTTTTACCAGCCAATCAAGAGCACGCTAATCACCGGACGGCACCTGATTGCTTACAAACAGATGGCAACAACATTATCATAACTCCTCCTCCTTATGACGTCAGCCATGATCAGAATGATAAGCCCCCGCCTTACCAAGAATCAGTAGATAACGATCGATTAACTTTGCAGTATCAAAATACAGATATCAATAATAATAATACGGAAATTATCAATAATATCAATAAAATTTGTAATAATAATAATAATAACGACAATGAAGTTAATAATAATAATAATAATAATAACCATAGTAACAATAATAATAAAGTAACTAAATGATAGGACGATATAGAGTTAGAAAATGTTATTTTTCAATAGATGATATAGCGTCAATGATATTTTCAATAAATATTTTTATAATTTTTTTAGGTAGTTAGGTAAGTAAAGTTGTTATATTGGGTAGGTACGTATGTAATGTGTCATTTGGGTGTATATATAGGGACGTCCACAGAAAAGATGGGGGCATTTTTTACCCCCACTCTAAGTCAGGGAGGAAGAAATTGTATTATAAAAAAATCTGGTTAAAACAATCTTATGAAATTATCAATAGAGACCATTTGTTGCCATTTTGTGTGTTAAAGGAAGAAATGATTTATGCTTGCATGTAATGCTTTGAAGTGAAATAAATTGAAATGAGCAGTTCCACTCTAAAAACTCAACCCAAAACAACTCTAAATGCATGAAAATTGTAAAGATTGCTGTGAAAGCGTTATGTTTATCAAAGCCCGATTTAAATGGATCTACGTTCGTTTCTTGTGTTCAATTTTAATTTTGATAATTTTTGTCATAAATTTAACTTAAAATTTTGATAAAATATAAATGATTTGTTAAGTGTTTGAAAAGTTTTTTAAGAAAAAAAAGTCAATGATCATAACGAAATACGAATAGCAGAACGGATCAATATATTTTATTTTATATAAGTATGTGCGCTTGTTTGTGTGTGTTTGTTTGTACATGTGTGTGCATGTATGTTTGTATGTGTGTGTGTGTGTGTTTGTGTGTGTGTTTGTTTGTTTGAATGTATGAATGTGTATGTCTGAACGTACGAAGATTTGAAGCAAGCAATGGAAAATAATCGTGAAGACCCGTAACAACCAATAACGGTTTTATTTAATATATTTATTATTAGTTGCAGTAGTAGTAGTAGCAGCAACAGCAGCAGTAGTAGTAATAGCAGCAGCAGCAGTAATAGCAGCAGCAGTAGTAGTAGTAGTAGTAGTAGTAGTAGCAGTAGTAGTGGTAGTAGCAGTAGTAGTAGCAGTAGTAGTGGTAGTAGTAGCAGTAGTAGTGGTAGTAGTAGTAGCTGCAGTGGCTTTCTTATTTTCGCTTTTCAAATGAAAATAGATCAATAGTTATACAGCATTAACAATGCACGTACAATTTACATAATAACAGTAATAATAATAATAATAATAATAATAATAATAATAATAATAATAATAATAATAATAATAGCAATAATAATAATCATCATTATTAATAATAATCCTTAATAATAATAACAATGATAACAACATTAAGAAGAAAAATAAGAATAATAATAATAAATGTATGTAGTACATTGAATCGCTCTTCTTACAAGAACATGAATAATAATTTTAATGTTATATTGAAAAATTTCTTTCCTACACTTAATAAAATATAACATGCATTGAGCTGAGACAATACGTACATAAATATATAACATACATAAAAACATACATACATAAAAACATACATACACAAACAAACACATACAGACATACGTACGAACATACATTTGTATAATTTTTCTATGATTTAAATAGTCTATATAGCATAGGCTTCAGTTAATACTACACACATACATAGACACGTACACATACACACATACATACAGACATACATACATACAGACATACATACATACATACATATATACACACATACATACATACATACATACACGCTTCTTCATATGAATTTATTTCATTGGCGGCTTGTGTAGCTGCCAGTGGTAGTATGTGGTTGGCAGTAGTCTAGCGGTTTTTTTTACTATAACTTTTAAAATTATGAAATTCTTTTTTTTTAATTATCATGAATAATAAAATTTAAAATATAATTATAATTTATTATATAATATTTTAATGGTTACTCGAGTACAGAAAAGTTCTGGCTGAAAAAACTTAACTTATATTTTAATCGTTTATAAAAAAATTTGTATCCTATTGTTAATGGTTAGTAAGATTCTATATGTAATTTTAAAATAATATTAAATTATAAACTAAATTATACACAAAATTACGAACGTTTGTTGTATGTATCTACGTACGTACATATGTATGTATGTATGCTATATACACGTATGTATGTTTGTATGTATGTATGTATGTATGTATGTTTGTACGTATGTTTGTATGTATGTATGTATACGTGTCTGTATGCAGTGTATATGCCTGGCTGCGGAGAGTCTAGTCTAGACACACAAGAATAGTAGTTGTAATCTGATGCAAGGATGTTTGTCTGACAACAATCTTACATTATACTATCTCTGTAGTACTACACTATACTGTTTAGTACTATATAAGTACATTGTAACACTACTCTATATTAAGTTGTACTGTAATTTGAGGTGCTATACTGTGGTACTATATCGTTGTATTGCAGTATATTTCCCTACTTATCAATCTTTAAATTTTATTTTAAATTACATTTTATTTTTATTTTATTTTAAATTAAATTTTAGTACAAATACTTTAAGGGTTTTCTCCGATTTGAGGCGTGATTTCTTGATGTTTATGTCCTTTAATTTTTATTTTGCCGGGGGTTATATTATGTCTGTCTGTCTGTCTAT
>NW_008703617.1:1617584-1662584 GCF_000326865.2 Helobdella robusta | reverse complement strand
AAAACCCTCAAGGATGTCTGACTGCATCTTAACCATCCTCATTTCAAACTTATGCAGATAGCGATCGACAATTTTTTTCGCAAACAATTTTATTTTCGAGCTCCCGTCCATTCTTCCTATTTATTTTTAACCAGTTTGAATGACGACTATTTGAAAAATCGGTAAGCTGATACTCAGATAACGACTAGACTATTAATAAAATTTGACAAAATTCTCGATGACCAAATCTATTTATATTAGCATCAACAAAGATTACAACTCTAAATACAATTATTCTTGGATATTCTTTACAAGCTATAAACTTTCCTACATTATTTACAACTTTGTTAGTTCTTGGGTTTTACGATCTACAATAAGCAGGATCTGATGTATTTACCTGTTCACGGTTCTTACCATTTTACAAACAAATGTTAAATGTGATCGTAATTTTTCATAATATTAGTGGCATAAAATTTTGTTTCATAAGTTTAGCTATCCATCAAAACATTATACAACTAAGAAAAATGTTAAATTTCATTGAGTTGGTGCTGATTGAATTTCTACAAATTAAAAATACTGAAAACTAATTAAGCGAAAGTTCACAGATCACGCCAATGAAAAAACGCAACTTTGAAAAGTATGAAGATGTATTGTAAAACTTAAAAAAGAGGTAATACAAATTCTGAATCTCATAACAAATTATGACGTTTTAAACAATTTGTAGAAAGACATTCAACAATGTTTGCCCAAAAGGTTTTAACTGATGAGGATCAAAAAATTAAATGGCAATCATAATTCTCAACAACAAGCGGAACTTTTTTCATATGGATAGTATTTCGATGAAATTATTTACTAATAAAGTTTTAATTACTTAAATACACTATCAAAATTTTTCCCTTTAATTATGCATTTGTAACTTGGGTGACTATAAACCGCTCTTATTAAATCTGTTATTAAAGTTTTGTGCTATAGAAGTTGTGAAACTCAAACGAAACGGAACTCAAACGAAACGAAGTAAGTGTTCGTAGTACCTTACAGTTCAAATTACATTTGTTACATCTGCACCGTCGCATACCCGCGACCAGAGCTTGCAGTGTAATAGGAAGGTATGAGATAGAGAGAGAGACTGACTGGCTTTTAATCTTTCTAATTTAAAATTCAGTTCCATCACTGAATTTTTCATATTTTTGAATTTATCTTTTTGCCTGCTCTTTCTATATTTAGCAAATGTACGCATACACATACATGCGCATATACATACAAACACACACACACACACACACACGCATAGAGAATAATAATAATATTGATGATAATAATAGTAGGAAGAAGAAGAAGAGAAAATAATCGTCTCTGTCTGGCTCAGCTATCTAACCCAAACCTCTGACGTTATTAAAGTCGACTAGATTGAATAGAAAAAAGTTATGGGAAAATATATAACTGTTGATATAATTTATCATATTATGAGTGTGTGACTAAGTATGTATAAGTGTGTGTGTGTGTGGTGTCTGTGTGTGTGTGTGGTGTCTGTTTGTTTGTCTCTGTCTGTCTGTGTATGAGCAAAGTATCAGACAGCAAATACCAGATTAATTTAGCATTGTCGTTAAGATGGTTGTTGTAAGGGGCCGAACGATATATCTCCTAAACCATAGAAATGCAAATATGTTTGGAAATAATAATAATAATAATTAATAATAATAATAATAATAATAATAATAATAATTAATAATAATAATAATAATAATAATGGTAAAAATAATAAAGAGCAATGATGAACCAAATTACATAGAACGGATGTTAATTGTAACATGAAGATCAATACCGACATTGTATAGGACACATCGGTTCATGCATTATGTAGGTTATAATCATAATAAATATAATAATAACTATAATTATTACTATAATAATAATTATTATTATATTTATATTATTATTGTTATTATTATTTTTGTTGTTATTCTTATTGTAATTCTTATTATCCCTATCTTCAATACTACTAACCCTGGCCCTGGTGTCGCAGTTGTGGGTTTCAAACGCATGATGATCCCACGCAATGTATAAAATGTATGATGCGCTGATTCGCGCTTATACACTTGTACTACGTGTGTGTGTTTGTGTGCGTGTGTTTGTGTGCGTGTGTGCGCGGGTACGTCTTATTCATACGTGTGTGTGTGTATTTTTATCTCTTTAGATGGAGTAATAGTTTGTTTGCACTTTTCAGCTATAGTGTGAATTTGAGGTTACTAATATCTCTATTAATTTTTGTACTCTCTCTCTCCTCTCTCTCTCTCTCACTTACTTTCTCTCTGTTTCTCTCACTTGTCTCTATTTCTTTTTCTCTTTCTCTCTCTCATCTTTTTTTTAATTTTCGTTATTTCTTTTCTATATGTTTTTCATCCGTCTCATCTTTCAATGTTTCTATCTTATCACTAGTAAAAATGAACGCTGATGAAATATCAGGAAAGAAGAATCATTACACGCACGCACCACACACACGCACACACACAAAAACACATAAAAAAACACATACACATACAAACATACACATACATTGATGTTTATACATGCCTATAATCACACAGGCATACTCACAAACAGACATACACACAAACACACACATTGAAATACATACATACACACATACGTATGTCTTTAACCACATACATGTGCACGCACATTCATCCACACACATACATAAAAAACAATTTCCTTTGAACCATGAGTTATGTGCTTGGCTGACTAAATTTGATGAAAGTTATTTTTTGCTAAGTTTGGGTGAATAGATGTTTATATGTGCATCTAGCCACATAGGCATACACACACACATACATACGCATACACACTCACACACATACATACACATACATACATACCTACATACATACACTTATATACAAATATATGTTTCTATCTTTAAGCTTCAAAATGATTCAAAAATATAACAATTTCAACAAAAGAATCCGGATGGACTGAACATAACTAATGCTTGTTAGGTTTAAACATGAAAAAAAATTAATTCTGCCATTTTGTGTGGGCTAAAAATGAAGAAAAGTATTTTGGTTATTTATTTCAATTGCCTTTTTCTACATACTATACATCGGTACGTACACCCACACACACACGCATACACACACACATACATACATACACACACACATACATACATACGTACGTACACACATACGAAATTCACGTACAATGTACACACACACGCACGCACGCACACACATACATATACACATACATAACGACTTCTAACGATTTATTTGCATTGTCAGCAATTCATCAACCCGCTCCAGGATGGTATAGACATTTCATATTTTTCTTTCTTAGTCTATCATTTTAGTTTAGAAAAAAACTCACCGAACGCCAATTTTTTTCGTCCTATTTTTGTTATTGTTATTCTTTTTATTACTAATATTATTTTTTATTATTGTTGTTATTTTGTTATTTATTATGATTAATTATTTTCAGAAATAATTTTCAGAGGCATCAGCAAGCTAACACGCGCGCATCCAAGCTACCGACACACGCAAAGACATTGCATGCAATGTAATTGGCGAGGATCTATTTGCATTCGAATCCGGTGTCATTAAAACATCGTAACCCGACACTTTAACCATTACACCAGTTCGTCGCCAGATCGAAAGATTATAATGAAATTTGTTTGATGAATACAATTGTGTGTGGACAGATTCAGATTTGATAGTTAACTCTCAGATATTATAACTCGATCATTTGTGCTGCTAAATTTTCTGTTACTGTGCTACATTATTACACATATACACACACAAACACACACACATATACAAACACACACACACACATACAAACACACGTACATATATATATATACATATACAATATATGTATTACATATAGCTGCTGGCTTCAAAAGCAACAGGACCCAAAAACTAAAAAAAATTTTCGTACAGGTGCCACTATTCGTTACTGCTTGCTCACCTACCTACCTATGCATGTATATGTGTATAAATATATAATGTGTGTGCTTGTTCGTGTGTATGTGTGTGTGTGTATGTGTGTGTTTGTGTTTGTGTGTGTATGTGTGTGTACGACGATGATGACGTATGACTACTACACAGACAGCCAGGGCCACACACATTTACTACAGGTTTTTTGAAGAAAGCAATCGTGGTCGCGGTTGTTGCAGTTGTAGTAGCTATTGCTGCTGCTACCTTTTCAGCTGCTTTCTTGTTAACGATGACTATGGACTTGTAGTCTTTGTTGCTAATGTGTAGTTGCTTTTATTTTTCAGCAAGCCAGACTTTAAAAGATATTAACATCCCCGATGTCTGCTTCTCGAAGCAAGAAGCATCAATGTTTATTTGCATACACGCATATAACCCGCCATTGCACAGGCGTGTGCCGGACTAGTACTAATCACTGCCAGTTCTTTGAATGGTTACTGTTAGCTGTTACACGCTATTAATGTTTGCAACTAATCGCTATTGACAATTGCAAATTTTTACTTGGTATTTAAACCGTGCAGTTACAATGCTTTAACACTACTACAGTCAAGAGTGTCTAAGACAACTTAACCATCTTGTATGTATGTATTATTATACAACAATGCAGGTACCTTATACATACCGAGTTATCAACAACAACAGCAGAGTTATTTTTGTATTATTTCAGTTGGTTTGATGAAAATTACTGATTACCGAGAAGAGAAAATTTATTTTTTCAAATTTTTTTCTGTATTTTTTTTTGGTTACTGGTACAGGCATACACATACATTCTTCACATACATTCACAAACACACTCACATACATACAAACACTCGCATACACACACACACACGTACGTGATGGTAATTTCAATGAAATTATTGACGGAGGCAGAATTAAATAGGTTGATTCCGACGTATTTTGAAGCAAAATCAATATTCATCTTCCTTTGAATTATCAATTTTTTTATTACTATATATATACTGATCATCACGCACACACGTACATGTATAATAAGTACATACGCACACATACACAGCCATACACATACGCACACATACACAGCCATACACATACACACACATACACAGCTATATACATACACACCTACACAGCTATACACACACACACATACAAAGCCATACACACACATATATATATATATATATATATATATATATATATATAACTGTATTATTTCTAGCCTCATATAACCATGTGTTCTTGTAAAAATATTTCAGCAATGTGCTTCCTGCCCCACACACACATCCAGCGATAATCTCCACGCTAATGTTGCTGTATTTATGTTTACGAACCCCAATATATATATATATATATGTATGTACGTGTGTGTGTATGTATGTACGTGTGGGTATGTATGTTTGTGTGTGTGTACGTATTTGTATTTTTGTGTGTTTTGTATGTATGTATGTATGTTTGTATGTGTTTATAAAACACTTATTTAAAACCATTTATATGAACGTATATGCAATCGCATTCCTATATAGATTCATATCTACAACCATTCATCCTTACATACTAACACGTACATACATACATGCATACATACAAACATACTTATGTACATAGAAATACATACACAAAAATACATACATTCACATACAAACGTAAGCAATACCAGCAAGTGTACAATCGTGTTATGTCAATAGAGGCTTGTTTGTGTTTGCTGTCTGTTCTTCCGCACCAGAAGTATGTATGTATGTCTGTGTGTATTTGTGTGTGTGCATGTCTATATGTGTGCATGTGCATGGATGTCTGCATATATGTATGATTGTATAAGTATGTATGTATGTATGTATGCATGCTTATAGTGTGTATGTATACATGTGAATGTATGTAAGTGTTCTGTATGTATATGTCTGGTGTTGGTAGCATAGACATAGACATTTACCGGCTTAGATATAAGGCTTACATGTTGTCCTTCAACTTAAGATCGTGTTTTGTATGTCATACGCTCGTATGTATGCATGCATGTATGTATGTACGTGTGTGTGTAATTGTATGGCGCTATGTATGTTTGTATTTACGTACCTATGCATGTATGTCTGCATGCATGTATGTATGCATGTATGTATGTATGCATGTATGTATGTATCTATGAAATTTTGTGTGTATTTGGTACATACGTATATACTTTATGTGTATGTAAAGAAGTTTGTATCATGTGTGAACTTATTTTCAAACACACACTCTCAAATATCATTCCAAATATCATTCTCTTGATCTACAATCACAATCTCGACTATAATTTTTAAAATAATTATAATTATTAAAATTATAATTATTTTAAAATAATTATAATTATATTTATAATATAATTATCAACGTCTAAGCAATATTCATTCTCCCATTACAATAGATGAAAATATTTGTGAAGCACGAAGCTACAGGCAGCTGATAGAGAGAAGAGGAAGAGAAAGAAAGAGGAAAAATAATAAAAGCCAAGTGTACAAAAACGTACATATACACTCACACACACAGACACGCATACACACGCCTAAAGAGACAGGCATACATAGAGACAAATACACACACACACACACAGGCATGCAAAGACTGCCATGCAAAATTTTGATAACCAACAACAGCAGCAACAACAAAACATTTTACGGGGTTGTTCTACCAAATTTGGAAATGATTTTGAGCCAGACGGTGTTGACGTCGATAGTGGCAAATCTAAAAAGCAGCCATTGTTATTCTCTTTATTTGACATGCGACAGTTTAAACAACAACAACAACAACAACAACAACAACAGCAAAAACATCAACCAAAAAATGCAAAACGACAAAGTGAGTATAATGAAATTGATGATGCCGTGTCTAAATTTTTAGAACTTTCTAAATTGTCGCAACGAACGAGTTCCGTACGGAAACATCAAATGGAGCACAACACTGAACAACAACCTTTATTAATGTCGCAACAACAACAACAACAACAATGCTCTAGCAAACAACAAAAACAGCCACAACACTCCAACATCAGCGAACAAAAACACCCAAACCGCAAAGAAAATGAACTTCTACCGAAACGACCGACTATAGACAATCAGAAGCAACCACAACGGCCTCAGCAACAGCAAGTGCAACATCACCAGCAACCAAACAAGTCTAAAGATATGCTCCCGCCGTCAGTAATGCTTTCTTTTGATGGAGAGGAAGGCATCGACGTCTATAAGAACCGGCTCCGTCTCATGAATAATCTTTATCAGCAGGACAGAGAATTTTTTCAGGTTCTCGAACATTTTATTTTTTGATTAGAATAAAAATTAATTTAAAAAGTTTAGAAAAATAAATTTTTCATGAAGAAAAATGAGAAGTTCGTGCGTGGAGAAGTCCGGTTACAATTTTTTTTTTTTGATTACGTAAAAAATATTTTTCCAGGCGCCTCCAAACCGCACAGTCGTACATGACATTCCAAAGTACGGAGCCACACGCGATACCAACTTCACGCGCGCTCAACCACCACCACCACCATCAGCATCATCATCTTTGTCTTCCTCTACTACAACTTCCGCAACAACGACAACATCAAAATACAACAACAATCTCAACAACGACAACAACTATAAATTATTCTTCGACGACGACATAGACAGCCTGCAGCAGCAACAGAAAAAAACCTCGCCACTACTACGACTCAATCAGCAGCTGCAAAAGTCGCGCAACTTCCGATCCTCATCTCCAGATAGTCATCGCGATTATGTCAGCTGTTCTCTGCTGGCCAACTGGAAAAAAGATAAAAAGTTTTTCTCGAGTATGGCGACGACAGAAACGGCGGCGACATCTACGACTACTACGCTTCTCTCAATGAACACGATAACATCATCACCTCAAATTAAACTCACTCAGCTGATTACGGCTGACGCGAAGCAGCGAAGTAGCAGCGCGGATAGCGTCAAAAAATTAGTCGCAAAACTAGCTCAACTTCGACCCGGCAGAAAGTTCTGGAACACGTCAACATCTAGCAACAAAAAATCTGTGAATAACAACAATGACAACGGTAAAAGTAGCAACCTTAATAAGGAGAATGATAGCAGCAGTAACAGGTACAGCGATACTAGCAACAGTGCGGATCCAGTGGCCGCCAGCAGCGTCAACAATCCAAAAGCAACATCATCGCTATCTTCACTGAGCAAAGATCAAAAACCTAATCACCATCTTTTACTTCAAAACAAACATCATCCCCACCATCATCACCACCACCACTATCATCATCATAATCATCAGCACGACCAACTTCTTTTGCATCATAATCATCACCAGCTGCTGCAGCAAGTCAAGCTGGCGACACTACCGACGACGACAAACCAGTTGAAGCGCTACATGGAAAGTCAAAAAGATCAAACTGGCAAGGAAGACGACGACTACGATCTTATAAACAACAGCCTGAAAACTCTGAACAACAACGTCACACAGTCGTCACTCACGCTGAACAACATGACGCCATGGGAGCTACCACCGAATTACGTAGACATGATATTTAGCAAGGAGCTGGATAAAAGTCCAAAGAAAGTCGTCACAGTTGCCGTTGCCGCTGATCAGACAAAAGTGGAATTCCCAGACAGTGCTATAAATAAAGTCGGGCATGGTTTCAGTATGCCGCCGACCCCAACCGTAGCTACAAAACCAACTAAATAATAACAATAATAATAACAAAATAATAATAATAGTTATAATTGGATAATAAAAAAAATAATATAACACAACAAACTATGGTAACGGAATTAAAAATATCTTATGTCGGTTAAATCTGTAAACTTCATCGATCTACATTAAAAGTTGCACGCACACACGCGCGCACACGCACACACAACACACACACACAACACACACAACACACACACACATGTATATATATATATATATATATACATACCTACATATTTATTATTATTGGTAGATTGATACATAATATATTGACAAACAAAACGCTCATTTCAATCCAATATGATTGGCTTTATGATTTATTTCAAACATCTTAGGAAATTAATATGTGTACATACAATATATATATTTATATGTATATATATATATATATATATATATATTACAATATTCTATAAATTCTACCGAATTCGGTAGAATTTGTAAAAATTATGGTCTATTACCAACATATATATATATATATATATATATATATATATATATATATAGTAGGTATTGTATGAATTCTACCGAATTGTTGGCATTGATCAATTTAAAATTTTTTGTTTATTTATACATTCAATCATTTATTTGTTTGTTTGTTCGTTCGTTCATTCTTTCATTCGTTCATTCGTTCGATCATTAATTCAATCATTTACATTTGTTGACTTATTTCATTTGGTTTTGTGCATGTGCAATAAATATAATAATTATATCAATCAATCAATCAATCAATCTTCGTTTTCTTCGAGACCCGGTTTCCAGAGGTAGGACGTTGTTTCTTTGCCATCAACTTTTAGCGCCAAATTAGACGATCAGTTGTATCCATTTCATTTAAATTTAGAGCTTTCATGTCTTGCTCGATTGATGCGACCAGGGCTTCTTTGGACGGCCTTTGGGACGTGTGCCAGGTACTTCAACATCTGCCAGAGAAGTTATGGCACTGTTTCCACTTCGTTTGACATGACCAAACCACCGCAGACGGTGTTGCCGGCATTCGTCCTTTATATCACCTAAACAGGCACGACGCAGGATTTCAAAATAATAATTATATATATATATATATATATATATATATATATATATATATATATATAAAATCAAACCAATAATTGACTGAACCAATAAATAAATGAATAAAATTGAAATCGTCTAGATCTTTGTTAATTGATAATTTCATCCAAGCACCTAATTTTACTCTTTTTTATTATTCCTATTGTGTTCTGCACAACATGTTACTTTTATTATTATTTTATGATTATTGTTGTCGTTACGTCATCGTCGTCGTCGTCGTCGTCATCATCCTCAATAATATTTCCTGCGGTATTTATTTCTTATCTCTTGTTAGGGGCTTTGCGTTTAGAAACTCAAACTCATATAAAAGAAACTCTAATTTATTCCTTTTCAATTTTACTTCTCTCTCTCTCTTTTTCTCTCTCTCTCTTTCTCTCTCTCTCTTTTATTTCCTTTTTATCTATCTCTCTCTCTCTCTCTTATTTCCCCTCTATCTATCTCTCTTTTTTTTTTATCTTTATCAATTTAATATTTTGTTTTTATACGTTTATCTTGAAAGGCTTTTTTACATTTTTTTCGTTGTCTTTTTTCATTCGTTTCCTCTTCATCTCTCTCTCTTTCTCTTTTTCTCTTTCTTCTTCTTTTTCCTCTCCCTTCTTTTTTTTTTTTCTCTCTCTCTCTCTCTCAAAACAAAAATCTCAGCACATCTTGGTAATTTGCGTCTGCGTATTGACACCTGAGTATGTGTTTTGTATGCTCATTCGTTCAATTGTTCTTTCATTCATTTATTTATTCATTCGTTCGTTTGTTCGTTCATTCATTTATTCATTCATTTGTATATTGATTATGTTTTTATCTATTCATCCAATTATTCATTCTTTCATTCATTCGTTCGTTCGTTCCTTCGTTCACCCATCTTGTTAACGTCTGATGTGCTCAAGTAAGAAAAAGTATGTAATAATAATAATAATAATAATAATAATAAATTATGATAATGGTAATAATGGCAATAATAATAAATAGTTACAGACAGAAACAATATAAATAATAATAAATTTCTGCAAGTTCATTTCTACCAAATGCTTTGGCGGACTTTGGATTTTAAAAAAGAACTATTTAAGAGAGAGAGAGAAAAGAGAGAGAGAAAGAGAGAGAAAGGGATAAAAAGATAGAGAAAAAGAAAGACAAAGACCAATAGACAAAGAGAAAGAGAGAGAAAAAGAGAGAGAGAGAGAGAAATGCAAAGAGGGAAAATAAGATGAAAGGTTTACGTTGTACAAGCTTCTCCGACAGAAATATTTATTGGGATGATGGCGGATAGTTAGATAGCATGATGGAACATTAATGCAAATAAATATCTTCCTTACAAATGTTGATGTTAGTAAATAGGTCACTAATTTACTCTATCAATTTATAACTAATCTACTTCGTAGTAGCTTCTCTCTCTCTCTCTCTCTCTCTCTCTCTCTAACTCACTCACTCTCTCTCTTTTCTTCCACCTCTCACTCTTTTTTGCCATCTCTGTTTTTCTTTCTTTCTGCCTTTCTTTCTCTCTTCCTCCTCCCTTCTTCATATGCATTTATATTTTTTATGCACAAAACACACACAAGCACTTACACACCTGCATATAATTATTTTTACTGTTTTTGTTATTATTGCCGTTGCTGATAATATTATCATTGACTATTATTATTATTATTACTGTTATTGTTGTTATTATTAATGTTGTTACTGTGATTATTATTATTATTGTGTTGCTTGTTTGTTGTTGCTGTTGTTGTTCAGCGCGTTAAAACTCAATCATTGACATTAAAAAATTATTATTATTATGTGTGTGCGTAGTATATAAATAAATACATATATATATTTATATAATTTAATTAATAATTAAGTTAATAATTTAATTAATTTATATAATATATTTATTTATATAATATATAAATTTTATTTTTATTGTACTGTGTGCTTTTATATTTGTAATAATATCTTAGTATTTACAAGAGCGTTGGTCACAATTTTTTTACTAATACGTAAGGTGTAATTAGTTATAAATCTAGAAATAATACTAAATAATAATTATTATCTTTTTTTTAAAAGTGTTAATATATTCAATATATGATGTTTAATAGATTGCTAGTGAGTTTATAATATTACATGAATGATACATTCGTTTAAGATGCCGATACAATCATTATTATTATCAATCTATCTATCTATCAATACCTCAATCACAAATCAATCAATCTATCTATCGATCAATCACAAATCAATCAGTCAAATACTAGTTATCAATCTTTGAACCCACACACAGATCTACCAGTCAGTTAATCATCGTATCGATCATCAACCAACCAATCAATCATTCGCTTTGACCATTCATCCTCTCAATCATTCATCCACTCAAACATTCGACCACTTATTCAATCACTCAATCTACCAACCAATAGCTAGGCGAAACGCTACGAAGTCTTGAATACATTATTCTCATTATAACCACCATTTATTATATTTTTATAATTATTATTTAATATTATATTATTATTACTTCATCATCATCTTCATCATCAACATCACTTTATCATATTTTTACACATTGCTATTAAATCGTCATTATGTTGTCGTCATCATCGTTGCCGTTGTCAGGCTTTTAATATTACTGCTCAGAAGATGTATACTATATTATGAATTAATTATAATTATAATAATTTTAATTACCGATATCGTAATTAACGAATTACAGTTAGTTCAGAATTAAACCGACTAATCGATTTTTAAATATAATTTTAATCAACTGTAATTATATAAATATATATATATATATATATATATATATATATGTATTATACACTATTGTCTATTACCTGGTATTGTAAATTTACATTCTATTTTGACAATTTTATGCGAGTGTTTGCATTTATTTTCGGATGTGTGTATGTATGTATGTGTGTTTGTACGTGTGTGTGAGTGTATGTATGTGTGTATGTATGTATATCATTTGCGTACATTCTTACGCACGTGTACACTATGACGTACAGGCTGTATGCTTGCTGTGTGCAGAGAGCAAATTTAGGAAATTGAACATTACTATACCGATTGTCATTATTATCATTTACTATTATTATTATTATTATTATTATTAATATTACCTGACTAACTTACTCAATCCTTTCATTTTCAAGCAAAAAAAAAACATTATTTTGTCTGTAACTTCGTGAGTTGAATTATTAAATTAATTAATTATGAACTAATGAATGTTTAAATAAATGGATGAATGGATTAATGAATGAAGAACCTAATCCTCAATTAAAGTAAATTTCAGAGAGAGAGAGAGAGAAAAAGAGAGAGAGAGAAAGAGAGACCACAAATCAACGGATAACTTTTCATATTCAAAAAGAGACGTTTGACGTTCAGCACACGCACACACTCAGGCACATATATATCCGATAGAATTCATACAATACTGTATAAAATAAGGTCTCTTTCAACATATATAAAATCAAACTCTGGTTAAAAAACTTTAACTTCATTAAAGTCAATTAGTATAATACTATCTAGTATCTATTAGTATAATATTAACAACCAGTAACTTATAAAGCTAACAGTTTTAGTAATTCTTCTTCTCAACTTAAAAAACATTAATAGCCTGCAAACTATATCAGTCACCATGCAAAATATTTCCAAGACAGCTACATGCAATATGTGGTTTAAATTAATAAATTCAAAATTATTTTTATTAATTGTTTAATTATCTTCTTACGTCATTAAAATAACAAATAGAGATAAAATAATATAATGAAAAACAATCAGTAACATTAGAAAGACACAGTATATACATATACAATAACATAGTTTTTTCTGCATTCAATATTATTCAAACAATTATTTTCAGCAAGTTGGTCTGCACTGTATATACACACAGAACACGACAGATGTATAAGAGTTTTTTTTTCCTAAAAACCAGTCAGTTTTGTGCAATTAATAAACATAAGAATAAAAAAAGAATAAAAAATTGGAAACGAATTTAGCAAAAAAATAAAAAAAAGAAATAAACAAGAAAGTCTGTTAAAAATCAGTCAGTTTATCAAAACAGGCAATAATTAACTTGTCAAAAAACAACATTTCAACAACTTACCAACCAACCAACTAATCAACCAGCTAATTAATCAACCAGCTAATTAATCAACCGGTCAGCTAGCATCAAAACCAACACAAACTCATCAGGGATAATAATCCTGATCAAAATCCCCATCATCTCCATAATCATCTTCAAAATATCCATCTCCAGCACCACCACCACTAAATCCTTGGTTGTCATCATCAAATCCTTCGTTGTTGTAATTTTTCGGCTTCCTTCCAACGCCTGCTTTTTTTTGTCGGCCATGTGACTTAACCTGATGGGTTAGGAGACCACTGTGTGATGTGTATGACATGCCACATAGCTTACATTTGTAGTGGGTTATTGTCTCTTTGTCGTATGAAAAATCATCAATGGTTTTATTTTCAACAGATATTTTTCCTCCCAATCCTCCTCCAGCTCTTCCCATCATCATGCCCATTCCATCATCTCCCATTGAAAAAAGTTTAGCTCGACCTCTCCCTCCTCTCCCTCTGACTGACGATAAAAGACCTCGACTGCCTCGCGCCTTACCCCGTGGTTGTGGGGTGGATGACATGAACTGCTGCTGGTCTTGGTAGCTCGGGAATTGTTGCTGGAATAGAGACTGCTGTTGCTGCTGTGGTTGTTGTTGGTATGGTGATTGCTGTAGCTTGATTGGTGGCTGTTTTAATGGAGTAATTTTTCTCGGAGTCAGTGTCATCAGGGCCATTTGCTTTTGGGGTGTCTGCGTCATTGGTGACATCTGGAATTGTTAGTGAATATTTGTATTTAATTTTCAAGATGTAACATAAAAAATGATGAATCTAGTAAAAAGAGATGTGTAATATAACATACCCCCATCTGATTTGTGTTGAACCTCTGTTGTTGTTGTTGTGGATGTTGTAGTTGTACTGGTGCTTTCGCTCTAACCATCTGGTTTGCAGTTGGATAACTGCTATTAGTGACGATACCAGGTGACATAATGTTGTTATTTGGAATGTTCATGTTCACATTATTGTTGAAGTTGTTGTAGTTGCTAGGGTTGTTAGTATTTTGAGGTTTGGCTTGAGGAATGGCTAAGGCCCACTGACTAGGTTTCACATCAGCATTCGAAATCTGAGATGAAGACAAACTGGACTGATTGTCAAGATCATCTGTAAAAAATAAAACTGACGAAGCATCACTATTAGACTTAACATTGGAAGTAACTGAAGGCATGGCCCCACCATACGACTGATCATCTAAAAAATTTTCAGTTTTGATTCTTTTAGTGGGTGTCACGCTGACGTCTGCCATAGTACAGGATGACACCTGCTGAGTCATTTCAGCAGACCCAGGTCCAGTGATGTGCAGATCTTTAATGTGAACGATCACAACATCCTTTTTGTCGATTGTTATACCAATTACGCCTTTGATCTCTAATTGTTCTTTGTATTTCAAACCACTTTTACAAAGCATCAGAACAGTGTCATGCAATAATTTTTTCACCCTCTCTTGGTCTGGATTTGTAGCATCCATTATATTATTATTTCAATGTTCTTTCAACCAACTAAAAACTCTTCCTACGAGGTAACTACAAAATGTAATCAAATGCTTTTTATATATCAAATTTTTAATTTTTTTCATAGAAAAAAAATTATTTGCAAACAGCCAAACACTGATCGACAGATCATCACGAACAACTAATAGGCGAAGATAGATTAAACATGGCAACAGCGGTTTGACAACCAAAGAACAATAAACAAAGGTATTGAAAATTAGATTAAAAGTTAAGCCTTTACAAATTGTCCTCAATTATCACAACATATCATCACTAAGCACATATTACCGAGCTAAATATTGCACATATACACGAACAAAAATGTATTAGTAACAAAATATTTGAAAAGGTTCAGACGTTGTTTCGCACCTAAATTGGAAGAGGTTGTTGAAAACCCTAGGTCTTAACACAAAACGGCTTGCACTTGTTTATACAAGATATGTTCCTTTCTTACAAGAAAACTCCATCCTTAATTTTAGCCTTTTATTGTAGATGTATTCAAAAATAACCGATAACAAAATGTTAGTCAAATGAAATAATAATAATTAACAGTAATTAAGATTAATGATGAATACATTAGCAACTAAATTTCGTTGTACCAAAAAACTTATTTGTGAGACGAAATCAACATTAACGTTATTAATATAGTGACTGAAAGTTTGAATATTTAAGTGTAATATGTATTATAAATGTATGAATATGCTATGCATATAAACGGTGTATCGTCATTATCAACATAGAAAATGTGGCTACATTAATTAAAGCAATGAAAAAAAAAGTACTTACGAAGACGTAAGGTAATAAAATGTTCATAGCAATAAAACCTTCATCATCGTCGTCGTCGTCATCATAATTTATTTATAGCCTCGCTATTAAAATGACATCACCCTCATCATCATCATCATCGTCACATAATCAACATCACCACTGCAACCATCATTTCAGATGGAAAAAAAACTAATTTATTTATTCGTTTTAAAAGTTATCTCCTAAGATTTAATGGGCTCACACAGTATCAAACAGACAGACAGACAGACAAACAGACAGACAAACAAACAATTATTAATAACAATATTTGTAATAATAAACTTGTCAATAAAAACGAATTTTCGGTTAAACTATTTAAATTTACATGGAACTAATGACATGCATTGATCATCACATGGCATATCTCCGTGTCCATTGCCTTGCTAGAAAGGAATTTAAATAAAAAATTATTGACAGATTATAATTACTACTATTGTTATTATCCCTATTAAATGCTTCAACATCAATATTATTACTACAAAGTCTTTACATTAAAAAACACCAACACAACATTACACTTACACAACATTACACTAACCAGTTTCAATGGCTTGAGCCTCGTTGACCTTCCACTGTTCAGCGACATCATTGGCTAGAGGATCATCAGGGTTGGGTGCACTCAGGAGGGCTTGTATTGATAATAACACTGTACGAATTTGTAGGGCGGGGCTCCATTTTTCTGGGTTGTTTTAAAATTTGTAATGTTAATATTTACTTTTGACACAAACATGGTAGCGAAAATTTGTACAAAACATAGAAATAAAAAAGTCACACTTTTCTGCATACTACAGAACATTTTAAAACTTGAAAATGCAATTTGTTCAAATTGCAAAATTTAAAGAGATTTTATTTCTCTAGAAACCTTTTAGAATATCCAAGCAAATCCTTCCTAGTTTATCTATGTTTGGGTGATATATTCTTGTCATAAATCTGACTTTTGGTGCTGACATGGGATACTCCTCTGGTAGGAAGAGTTCCAACTTGAAGACCCCACCCTCATACGGAGACTGTCGAAGAAGAAATCATTATCTCTGATGATCACATTTTCAAAAATATTTTAGACTCTGAATATTTATTAAACAGAAAATAATAGCTAAAAAAGAGACAAACATCTTTGGGACCAACTACAATGACATGAAAATATCTAGCATTGTTCTCATCAGGTGTGGCTTCTATTCCTGGGACAGGTTCTGCTTTCAACCGTTGAGTTTCCTATGATTAGAATTTCAATAAATTAGTGTACAAATTATAACAAAGTAATGTAATGATCTTAAAGTTGAAACTAAAATAATGGTAGGTAGTCATGTGAAAATGGTAAAATAATAACACCATTACACTAACTCCTATCAAAACCACATAGGTGATGTACTACTTTTCAAACTTACTTAGCACTTAACTTTTTCATTTTTATTGTTTGTTACAGTTAGGAGGGAAAGTCAAGTCAGACCATCTTAACCAAACATTTTCTCCACTGACCAACAAGTTAAGATTTGGAAAATAAGGATTTGGAAAAATTGAGTTCTTTGGGTTTTTTTAACGAAACTCAAATCATCTACCTACAGCCTGGCACAAAATAATTAGAACCTCTCTACTCTACTCTACTCTATTCTACTGCCAACACCCATCAATTATTCACACTAATTTGACTCCCGACTCCAATCAAACCAGAATTGTTTGAATTATGACAATATTAAATACATAATAATTGAAGAAATTGTAGCAAAATGAAATGAAAATTTCAGAATTGCCCAACCTTCAGTATACGCCTGGGTAGGCCACCAGGAGCTGTCATCTCACACAAAAAATTATTTCTTTATATATAATATAACAATAAAATATAAATACAATCACACGCTATAAAGATGTTCAAATTGCACTAAATAGACAAATCTAAATATGGTTTTCAATTAGTTTTCAATGAAATCGGGAAACTTCAAACTAAAAAATATAACAATCCCGACATTCAGCTAAACGGAAGCTTAAATAGAGAATTGCAGAATAATTTTGAATTTTCTAGAGCTTCATATTTACCTATATTGCAAAATGTTATACGATGTACATTAGCTGTATAATAAGTTAAAAAACTGAACTCTGTTTCTCTTAGCAAAACTAAAATTATGCAGATTATTGTGACACATTAATTTACTTTTATGCAAAAATGAATCATCTTACTAGTTTTAATCAAGTATAAATCCATAAAACATTATGATGCAAAACAATAAGTGCTAAATGTTTTTTATTTAATGATATATACGCATATATCCTAATTGTTGTGTATATATATGAATATATGCATACGTACCTTAATGATTCGCTTCATTCAAATGCATTCATTAAAAGCTTACAATGGTTAAAACGCCTTGAAAAGCCAGAATAGAAATGTTAAGAGAATAACAATGAATGTGTTAGTTTCTTTAAGCACAAAGCCGATGAATTGCAATTGCACATCTTTAGTAAAATGCATACACATATTTTCTGCTATTTTATAATTCTAATAAACTTCAAAGTAAAATTTTCAAACTGCAATGATCGTTTATCTGAATTAAACTTGCCAGAGAACCACATCGCGCCTTACTTAAATAATCATCCTGATGTCAAAAAGGCCTGCTTAGAGAATGAATCCTGTCCATATTTGGTTAATATTCCCCAATTAACAATCATATATGAAGACTTTTGTATAAAACCCATTAAATTATTAATTATTACTTACCATTAATTAATATTGTCAATTTTAAAACATTTTTCAGAAGCACGTAACTTCAAAAGCTTGTTGGGGTTATGAAGATAGCTGCTCTGAAGTTGACATCATCAAACGACACAAATGTTTTGAACCTGGATGGTGGTCACATCATACATAACTATATTAATAATTATTATTTTTATAATAATAATTATTATTATTATTATGATAATTAAAATGATGGGCTATATGGTTGTTGCTATGCAAATAACGACTTTATATCGTTCTCTAGTCTAGGTTGTCTACTACTAGGACCTGCTACGATCAAACTTATTAATCCATCTATTCTATCTAATTTATTTTAATTATGACTAATTAAATAATAATAACCAAGTTTAAATACTAATTAAATTATTCGTGTAATAAAAAAGTTAACCTAATTTTTTAGGAATTTTACTGGTAAAGAACAAGATGAATTTTATTGGAGGACCGCCGATTTTGGCTATATAAAAAAGAAAAAAAATCAACTGGCCTACGCTTGTCAGAACGAAAATAAGGTTCATAGAAAGTTTATTGTTCCCATTTCATCAGTAAATTACCGCTTAATTATTTAATTATTAACTATTCTATCAAAAACCTTTTCAAAATTGCAAATACGTTCATACAAATATTTTGAAAATGACACTACCAAGGTTTTTAGATCATCTTTGCGCTGCGTTAAACACATGAGATTCTGCAAAGCCGAAAATATCTACATCAATTTGAAAAACGTCAATTTTACAAACAGTACTGAAAGGTTGTGTGTGTGTATGTATGTGTTTATGTGTGTGTGTGTGTGTGTGTGTGTGTTGTGTGTGTGATTCTATTACATAGTATTAGTAGTTTTATAAGTAGTATTAATGCAGTAGCAGTAGTAGTAGTGCTAGTAAAAGTAGCAGTAGTAGCAATATCAGTAGCTGCAGCAGTAATAATAATAATAATAATAATAATAATAATAATAATAATTATAACACTAATTATGACGACAGATTTCAAAGAGACATTTTCAAGCCTGGAGACATTGGAGGTGATTGCGTTGTTAACTCTAATTTGTTATATACGAACGGATCACATCGGCAGTCGTTATCGTCTTGGTATAAAAATAAAAATGATAATAATAAAAATGATAATATTAATAATAATAAAACAATAATAACAATAAGGTACGAGGAGTTAAAAGGGTTTTCAGAATTGAACTTTAACCCGTTGGAGTCAACGGAGAAGTGTGACGTTGTCATTGATGAGCCGACCATCATTATGAAACCTGACATAGGTATTTGTTAATTTTTATTCGTTATAAAGTTCGTTTCTTGCATGTTTCATCTGATACTTCTTAATTACTTTCAATGATATTGTGCTATTTTTTTCAATTTTTTAACTACTAATCATTTCATACCTACCAATGTTTTGTTTTACAAGATTTTCATCGTTACTCTTACAACAATCACTGCCAAATCAATGTATTTTACAATTTTTTTCAACACTACATCCGCAATAAATAAATTCTCTTTCAGGGCATAATATGTGTCATCACTTTCTTGACTTTGTAAATTTGTACGAATCACAGCATCTGAATGGCTCGTTTGATACCAATGTCCAAATTATCTTCTGGGATACCGTGAGGATTTTTGTGAAATATAATTTTCACTTTTTTCAATTAATTTTAACTGTATTTTCATTTATGATGTCTTTATATTTAAAAATATTTATCCACCCAAATATTACGACAGTCAAATGCGACATATGTGGACTACTTTAAAACGATGTTTCAAGTTTTTACAAGTAAACCGACAATACAACTGAACCAATTCGCTGGGAAATCGGTAAATTTTTCATCATTACTTTTATAAATTTCCATTTTTATTACTGCCTATTAACTTTAGGCCAATTTTTAAAATAAAAATATCTCATGAATACTAATTTAAATTTTTTAAATATCTAAAAATTTCAAATCAGATATGCCTCAAAGATGTCTTTTTTTCATTCCCATCCAAAATGTTGTTTGGTATTTACTACCATATGATGCTGGTACGTACCTAAATAGGACAACATTAACGAAAAAAAAACCAATAATCCTATAAAAATTATTAAAAAATGTGTCTCAAACTTTGTTCTAATTTTGTTTTAATCATTAGTGTATCAGATTTCGTTTTTCTTTATTTTCAACTTAATTTAATTTATATTTTTTAAGATGCCTGGCTGCATGGGTAGCGCTCTTATACAAGCCTTTAGCGAGCATACCTTACACAGATTGGGAGTGACGCAAGATTTAAAGGTACTAAGTATTAATTGAATGAAACCGTTGTTGTGTTGTTGTTGATGTGTGTTGCTGTTGTTGATGTAGTAGTGGAAGTTGTAGTAGTAGTAGTAGTTGTTGTTGATGACGTAATCACTACAACTACAGCAAGGTTATTACAACATGATAATAACTATCGTTATTATCTTCACCACCACCATCTTCATCGTCGTAATTAATCACTCATTATCTTCATTTCACTGAAATATGATAACTATAATAATAATAATAATAATAAATAATAATAATAATAATAATAATAATAAATAATAATAATAATAATAATAATAATAATAAATAATAATAATAATAATAATAATAACAATTATGATAAGGGTAGGAAAATAAGAATAACGATGCTGTCTAGAAAGGCGAGCCGTAGAGTCACCACAAATGAAGATGAGGTTGTTTTTGTTATGATTATTTTATAGCTCTCTTAAAAATTCTCCATAAATATATAGAAATATTATTATTATTTATATCATTCGCCCATTCTTATTGCTAAATTATTAGTTTTTAATTATTATTATTATAGTTAATAGCATCAATTAGTCGGCTACCGAACGTGCAAGCGATACTTATAGACTATAACACGTATGTCATTATTATTATATATTATTATTAACATTATTACTATTATTATTATTTGTATTATTATTTATATTGTTATTTATATTACTATTTATATTATTATTTATATTATCATTTTTCCATTTTAATTCTTTCTTTTTAAATTCCTTCAAGTGACATGCCATTCGTTGACCAGTTGAAAGTTAGTCGGTTTTTTTCGTATATATTTTTTTCTTAAAATTTTCTCTTCTTACAACCTTGAGGTTAAAGATTGAAAAAAAACCATGGTTATCATACGGAATATGCCTTGATCCACATGTATTTATATTGCACTGTGCGGTTCTTTCTCGGTGCCTCTGAGATATACTAAACAGTAGTATTGAAATAATTGAAATATTGAAAATAATAATGAATATATTGAAATAATAAAATATAATAAATAATTTCATATTTATTGTACTATAAAAAAGCATAATTTCAAAATTTATTCATGCCTATGTTGTAATAAAACGCTTCCAGATAACTCACAATACAGACATTTTGATCGGCATACATGGAGCTGGGCTCACACACTCACTCTTTCTACCAAATTGGGCTACAGTCTACGAGCTGTTGGTGATAATGGAAAAAAATATGAATAATAATAATATTGAGTTAATAATAACTATAATAATAATTATAATAAAATAATAACAAAAAATAGTAGGTGAATAATTTTAATGAATAGCGACAATCACAGCGTATTAAGTAATTACGCATATGAAGGCGTGATGTCTCTCTTTGTAATCTGCAGAACACTAGACTGACTGAAACTTTACCGTCATGCTATCATTTATATCGATGAATGTTAAAAAATTTCACGTTTAGGTTCAACTGCGAATCAGGACAGTATCGCAACATAGCAAGGATCCGTGGTGTCAATCACTTAACCACTGAAGATAAAGATAAAGTTAAGATATATCCAGATGTGAGTGGGAATTAGTATAGGCTACTGGTTATAATAATTTTTTCTCAAAGTGATAATATTATTTTATTTGTTTGTTCGAGAATTGAAATACCTATACTATAACTCTTGTTATTCGCATTATCAACTTGTATCTAAAACAATATACCTTAATAGTTATTTTAAATAATAAAGTGACAATAATATAAATAATAATAATAATTATTATAAATAAATAATAATAATTAATAAAAAATTACTTAATTACAAAACCTACAGACCTCACATCCATCTGTATACGGCTTTCTTAGGTTTCACAACTACAGTATAGATGTGGGAGAATTTGTCAGGATTGTGAATAAGGCTATAGAAACTGTACAAAACCATCCAGAATATGTCACGGCAGTTGAAAATTTGGTCAAAACTAACGAAAATGGTCGATTGAATGGTGGATTTGCCGGTAAAAAGGAGTTGTGATGAATTATTCCAATGATTAAAACTCCTTATAAATGAATGATTCTGATTAGAAATTAGCTTTATTATGATCATTAGTTTCGAGATGATGTTATGTTGCTTCATTTAGTAATCACAATCAATTTGACGTTTTAGCAATTTATTTGATCCGATCAAGTATTTTTACAGTACAACTTTTCAGATCTTAGCTTACCTATGTTCAATTAACTCAGCTCATTCCTAACTTGCCTTATGCTCAATTGGCTCAGCTCAGTCCTTAACTAACCTATGTTCAATTGGCTCAGCTCAGATCATAGCTTACCTATGTTCCAGTTAACTTAGCTCAGATCTTAGCTTACCTATGTTCAAATAACTCAGCTCAGATCTGACTAATATGTTTATATATATAAGAATCATCATCAGTACCACGCCACGTTTTTGTAGAATCACAATCCCCGCCGTATCGTTGAGTGTTTAAATAAAATAGTTAAAAATTTCGTGATGCATTTTTATAGTTAGGTCACAATCATCATCATCATCAATATCGCAATGAAATTAAATTAAAAAGTTTTTTAAATGTCAAGGCTGGTCCTCCCTTCGATATGTTGATAGTTTATGATCATCATGTACGTGCTTATATGTCCTGAAAGGATAAGGAACGAGAAAGAAGGAAGATTTGTATCATTAAACATGTTGCTAGTTCGACAAAATATGCGTGTTTTTTGTATTATACTTGCATTTTTTGTAATTGTGTTCTTTTTGAAAATATAACACACGTATGTTATCTGGATAACACCACACAAGTTGTAAAATATGTAAAATTTTTTAAATCTTAATGAGTACATGCGAAAGTATGCAATATATATATTAACTACTGAACTATATAAGTTCAATAATATTAACAGTTGAATACGTACATACATATATAAAGAATACAACTATATATTAAATTATATTATGTTTATAGTTATTAAATTATATTATATATATATATATATATATATATATATATATATGCGTACATGTATGAATAAGAATATATAAAAAACAAATATAAAAAAGTCGAACTTGCAATATCGATCTAAACTTAGTTTTTCACATATTTTTAAAAGTGAATCCTACGACGGCTATATAAAATTATAATTATAAAATAAGATGGGTTAATTAGATTTATTAGGTTATTAATTGTAATTTAGATTAGCTATTTAGATAGAGGCCAGTTGATATACCAAAATCATGTCTTTCATTTTTGTTTTCTATTTTATTTTGTCAATTTTGAATCAATATGTAATTTTTTTAACCAAATGTATGATACCTAACTTGAATTTGCCAGAAAATCATATTGCTTTATTTTTAAATAGCCATCCTCATGTTAAGAGGGAGTGTTTAGAAGATATATCTTGTCAGTATTTAGTTAGTAAGATTGTTTTCTTTGGTTGTTATTGCTAGAAATAAGCTGAAACTCCAACAGCTTCTTAATTAAAATTAAATAAATTAAAAAATTGAAGATTTAATTTAATAATTAATTTATTTAATAAATTTATTTTAAATAATAAACATAAATACAACATAATTTAATAATTAATTACAAAAACATAATATTAAATCATTGTCAGTTCTGTCCTCACAAATAAAATATAAATTATTAATTATTTTTTATAAATAAAATAATTAAAATAAAATAAATAAGTTTTATAATTAATAATTAATATTCAATTCAAATTTAAATTAATAAAGAATCAGGTGGACAAAAAAAGTTGCTGGGGCTATGAAGATGATTGCAGAGATGAAGATGTGGTAAAACATCACAGATGCCACGAACCAGCGTGGTTCGATTTTTTAAAATTTAAATTTTAACATTTCTAAATAATAATATTCTCTTTGTGGCTTTACAATGATGTGTATACATATTATATATATATATGTGTGTGTGTGCGTGTGTGTGTGTACATAATATTGTATACTTACTAACATTAACAACTACAAAAAGTAATTGAATGACAAATTAGGGGTTTATCAGGTAGAGAACAAGAAGATTTTTTTTGGAAGACTGCTGATTTTGGTTACATAAAAAAGAAAAAAAATCAATTAGTTTCCATTTGCCAAAGTAATAAAAAGGTTCATTTATAAACCTTTCTGCCATTTTGTGCCATTTTATTTGTATTAATTCACTAAACAGAAAAACACTTTTTTTTTTAAATGAATGGACGAATGAATTAGTGAATTCTTTGATCAGTTTCTCTAAAATGATAGTTAATTTATAATTTTAATAAAAATTAATTGAAATAATTAATTACCTAAGTAGTGGAAATTCTTAAATTAAGGAAGGCTCTTCACTAAATTGCTCTAAACATATGAGGTATTGTAAAGCCAGAAATATTTACATCAATTTAAAACAAGTCGACTTTGTCAACAGCAACAACAGGTCATATAATATTTTAATTTAATTTAAATTTATTTAATTCTCTTTTATCTAATCTAATTAGTTAACATTTTAACAAACATTACTCACAAATTTAACGGGCAATTATCAAAATTAATTAAAACCTATGGAACCATTTGTGTTTCCTAATTGTAACTTACAACCAATCAACCATGGATCATCCATCCTTAATTCAGATTCAAAGAGGATGTATTCAAACCGGGAGATTTGGGCGGCGATTGTACTGTCAATCAAACTCTGATTAAATCTATGGGGTCTCAGAAGGGGGCACTATCATCGTGGTGGGTGGCCACTAGTGAGGCTGTTTTTGATGTGAAAGTTGTTTTTACAGATGTTTTAATTAGTTGAATTTTTTTATATTTATATATTTAATCAATTCATTTATTCATCTAGTCATTCATTCATTCATTCATCAATCAATCATTCATCCATTAATTCTTTTATTTTTTCCATTTTTTCATACAATCGTTGATTCAATCATCCATTTATTTACTATCCATCCATCCATCCATCCATCCGTCCATCCGTCCATCCATCCATCCATCTATCCATCCATCCATCCATCCATCCATCCATCCATCCATTCATTCATCCATCCACTCTTTAAATTATTCATTCGTTCTTTCTTATCTTCCTTTTCTCTCTTTCTATCATTCATTCTCAGGTTCTCAGAGTTGAAGGATTTCACCCAGTTAAACTTCAATGCTATGGAATCCAAAGATAGGTGTGACGCTTCCATCAGAGAGCCCACTTTCTTCATGAAACTTGATGCAGGTACAAAATAACTTCACCATTATTACTACTATTTATTTTATTTAAATTATTATTATCATCGTATTTTGTAATAACAAGAACAACAATAATAATAATAACAATGATAGTAATAATAATAATAATAATAATGTTTATGGTTAAGTTATTGTTTTACTAGGTATAAACATGTACCATCACTTCTGTGATTTCCTGAATCTCTACGCCTCACAGCACATCAACAGTTCATTCGGCACCGATGTTCAGATTATCATCTGGGACACTGTGCGTGCGTGTGCGTGTGTGTGTGTGTGTATTGTGTATTTACGTGTATTCTGTGTAGGTATTTTGTGTGTGTGTGTGTTTTTATCCATCCATCCATTCGTTCTTTCGTTCGTTCATTCGTTCTTTCATTAAGTCATAATCTTATTTTTTTTACCTAGCACATTTACTTATCCAACCATTCATCCATTCGTTTTTTTATTCATTTATTCAATCATTCATTCATTTGTTCATCCGTTTATTCATTCATTTTGATTTTCATTCATTCTTTCATTTCATTGTTTGTTCCTTGCACTCTTTTATATGTTTATCTTCTCATCCAATCACTTATATACATACGGACGAGTAAAAACATTGACAGTCAGACATGTACTATATGGACATCTTCGAATCAACTTGGAAAGCTTTCAGTAACAAGCCGTTGCTGTATCTCAATGATTTCGCTGGAAAAACTGTTAGAACTTTTTTCTATTCAAATCAATCAATCAATTAATCAATCAATTAATCAATCAATCAATCAATCAACCTATGAGTCGGCCGTGTCTAACATGTCAACCAATCACTCATTTGAACGGTTAAGCGTGCTATATTTATCAAACGTTATATCAATCGACCATTGAGGAATAAATGAATGAATGAATGAATGACTTAGTGAATGAATCAATCAATCATTGAATCAATGAACCAACCAATCATTCAGTACAATTACTCCTCCAACCATTCAAACCAACAGCTATGCATCGAAGACGCACTGTTCCCACTTCTACCGAGAATGATGTACGGACTCTATTATAACATGCCTCTGGTTGTTATTTTGATATTTCAATACCCAAAATAATACCTAAATCAAATAACTCCAGAAAAAAAACTCCAATACAATATATAGATACCAGGTTGTCATGGTACGTCGTTATTCAGAGCTTTTTCAGAACATATACTTCATAGGTTAAATATCAGACGAGATACTAAGGTATGATAGGTATCATCTTTATCATCATTTTCTACTGTCATCATCATCATCATATTTATCATTATCAAAGTCCTTGGCATCTATACTTAGCATCATTACCAAGGTCTTCATCATGGTTGTCGTCTTTAGCGTCTTAATTACCATCGTTCATTATCATCGTAATCTGCAACATCATCATCATCACTAAGAATTCCATCATCATCGTCGTCAATATTAACATCATTATCATCTTCACTATCACTATCATCATCATCATCTTCTTCATCATTATCAGGACCGTAAGATTAGAATTACAATGATATCAAGGCAGACGAAGCATAGGAGAGTGCTAAATGAAGTTCAGGTAGGTTACTTTTATTGTTATTTTTACTATTATTATTATTACTATTATTATTATTTTTACTATTATTATTATTACTATTATTTAATTGTTATTTATTATTTTCAAGTTGATAACCGCCCTGAACAACCAGCCAGGCGTCGTAGCTACATTGGTTGGATATTCACGGTTATTGCTAATGCCACTGCTATTTACTTGCTTTAATTATTTATTATTATCATTTATTATTTTTTATTAACTATTATTATTATTATTATTGTTATTTTAATAATAGATTTTTGCTTTTGTTAATAATTTTAATAATTTGTCCTGTATTTTCTCTTCAAGTGAGATGTCCTTCACGGATCAATTGAAAGTCGGTTTTATTATTAAATAATAATTATGACATTTTAATTATATTATTTATAATAATAATAATGATGATGATAATAATAATTTTAATAATAATAATAATATTACCTCTTTCGTCATCATCACGCTGTCATGTTATAATCCATTAAATCAGTTTTTGAAAATCTCAACAGAGACGTTTAATTATGTAAGTATAATTAATTATCTCGACGCTATAGTAAAAAAAATAATTATAAGAAGATTAATAACCATAATAAGAATGATAACCATACTAAGAATAACCATAATAAGAACAACCATAATATAAATAACCATAATAAGAACAACCACAATATAAATAAACATAATAAGAATAACCATAATAAGAATAACAAAATAATATAAATAACCATAATAAAAATAACCATAATAAGAATAACCATAATAAGAACAACCATAATAAGAATAACCATAATGATAATAATCATGATAATAATAATATTAACCATCGTAGATAACCCACAACACTGACATTCTGATTGGCATGCATGGGGCGGGTCTGACGCACTTGCTATTCTTACCTAATTGGGCTGCCGTTTTCGAACTGTTATTACCACTTTTCTCATTATTATTCATATTATTATTGCGATTATTTATAAATTTATATAGATATATATATCCAATAAATATATTCAATTTTTATTATTTTTTTTGGGGGGGGGTTTTGTGAGGGTTTTTTTTCCAGATTTGTAATACTTTGAAACGGTCGGTAGTGGTGTTGTCCAAGTTATACTAACAATTGTAATAATAATAGAAATAATAATTATTTATTATAATTATTATTAATTATGTTTGTAATTAACTGAGGTATAATTGCGAAGACGAGGACTGTTATTACGACCTAGCCAGACTCCGTGGTGTTAGGTATTTCACATGGACTGACGTGGCGAAACTACATCAAGACGGCATTGTTAGTCTGTATTGTTATTTGTTTGTTTGTCTTGTTATTTTTTTGTTTGTATGTATGTACTTTTTGTTTGTTTGTTTATATGTATGTATTTTTTGGTAGGTAGGTAGTTGGTTGGTTTGAAAACATTAGAAATCTTGCCGATTAATAAATAGATAATTTTTTTTTCTGATCACGTACGTCATCAGGGCCAGCACCCTACAATCTCAGACCACAAAAAATTTGCCAACTACACATTTGACGTCACGGAATTTTTGAGAATTGTCAATCAGGCCGTTGGCTATGTTAGAAATCATCCGGAATATATAGAAGCTACTAAGAATAATTATAAGATTAATAATACTCACGGCGCAAGAGATGAAAAATTGAAGGTCGATCTATGACTACAACCTCCTTGTAAGCATAATCATTACATCTCCTAGATTGATGTATCCACCAAGGACATAATATTCTTTCATTATAATTTTTTATAATAAAGGTAGCTTTATTATGCATAATAAATCTTAATATAGTTGTGTCATTTTATAAAAGTTTGTGTTTAACCGTTTCAAATTTAGCAGACGTTTGACGTCATTATCGTCATCTGCTTTTATTGGTGGCCTACCCATGGATATATATATATATATCTACCCGGATATATATATATCTGCATGGATATATATATCTGCATGGATATATATATCTGCATGGATATATATATCTGCATGGATATACGTATATATCTACCTATATTCTCGATTTTTAATTACACGGAAGAGTATTGAGTAGATTTTTAAGAAGTAAAAACACTATTGACAGGCTTTTAAACAATGGGTATGATCTCCAGAAACTTTGAAAATGATATAAACTTCATCATCAGGGCATCACACGCTTTCGCTAATTCTGCTTAGAAACTCATCATCGTTGTCACTGTCGTTATTATTATCGTCGTTTCTATTATCGGCCGTCTGAAAAAGTTTCCTATCTCTTCTCTCTGTGTATTTAATTCGATATTCTATGCTGACGTCATCCAGCTTCTCTCCTTTGGTCATGACGTAACAGAAATAGTGAAAGTGATCGCCTGAAGAAGGATGGATTTCAATGAATGTTTTAAAAAGAGGATTTAAATTGATTTTGTTTTAGAACAAACATGACGGGCAAACAAACACGACGAACAAGACAAACGAACACGACGAACAAGGCAAACAAACACGACGAACAAACAAACGAACGAACACGACACACAAAAAATAAGATAAATTAGAGCCAAGATCTACCAATAGTTTCATAGCGGACACTCCAACCATACTGTGACAATGCGTATAAAGGCACGCGAAAATGAGGTTGTGCAAACGTTATGCTGATAAATCGTCCACCATCTCTCAACAAGGCACTTATCTGACATCGAATAAAATATTATATAATAAAATATTATTATTAATTATAATATGATAATTATTATAATAGCACAATGACCGACCGCTACACTAACTTTCCTAAGAATATGATCCATCATAGTTTCCGTGTCCTGCGAGCAGATCCAAGGGTCGACCTCCGAAGCCAGAAGAGCGTCTAGGGTACCCTTCTCTATGATGACGTCATATTTCTCAGACTGGAAGGCATCACCTTGAAAAGATTTTATTTATAAGTTTATAATGAATTTTTTATATGTAACATTAGCACTACAAAATAAATACATGCATCTATATACCCGTCATATTATTTATGTCGGCCACTATCCATTTGAGGCCCTCCATATTTTTAGTTCTTTGCTGCATAGACTCGATAACGGTTCGTGAGTAGTCCATGTTTGTGATGTCTTTGTAGCCATCCAGCCACATGTCGATAGGCAGGCTGCTGTTGCCACAACCTGGGGTACGATTATTATACGTGTGTGTGTGTGTGTGTGTGTGTGTGTGTGTGCGTATGTGTGCGTATGTAAGATGTGTGTGTGTGTGCGTGTGTAAGATGTGTAAAATGGAATGTGTGAATAAGACAGATGGATTTAGATAGAACATATAACAAAATTCAACGTGATTAAACGCTGTCATATCAAGCATTTTGTATCAACAAATCACATTCAAAAGATAGTCAAACAGATGAAACACTAATATAGAAAATAGAAAAAAAAATCAATAAACACCTAAAACACCAACCTAAAAACAGCTAAAAACACCAACCTAAGTGCAAAATTCTATGAAAATTTTTAACATTTCTTTCGAGAATTCTCTTGCAAGCCTCGTAACCAATGAACCAATCGTACTTTGACTCGTCTCTATCGTATCTTTGGTTCCAGTATTCAACTCTTGCAAACATATTTTTGACACCATTCCCAGCATTCTGACGGTTACAGCCAACTGAGTTGTTAGGACCAGGCATATTAGGATGAATTTTGTGTTGTGAATGGTTATCAAGTTAAACATGTGTTGCTGTGTTAATGTTGGATGTAGTTGGGCAGCTGTGTAAGCTTCTTGTTTCGTGGTTTTCTTTGACAATGTTGCAGAAAAAATTGATTTCTAAGTTTTTTTTTTATAAAATAATAATAGTTTATTTGTAAGAGTCTTGACTATTATTGCTAAAGTTATCAAGCGTCTTGTCAATCCTTTGATGTTAACCTGGAAGAAAAATGTTAATCTTTTAATGAGAAACGAATACCATTAGTGAACTTCTTAACAAGAAATGAAAAAAAAAACCAGAAATAACGACTCAACTCCTCTCTTTCTCTCTCTCTCCTCTCTCTCCTCTCTCTCTTTCTCCCATTCTCTAATTACTAATCACTTCAAAGTAGTGAGAAAACGTAAATACTTAATGGGTTCATTTATTATCTTAACATATAAATAAACAAACAAATAAATAAATAAATATATATATATATATTTATCTATTCACATATACATATATAACCCATATATACCCGTATTATTATATGTATATATATGTGTGTGTGTGTATGTATCGTTAAATTATACATACATTAGTAAATATATGGTGAAATAAAGCAAGATTAACATCATTAGAATATATACATACACCAAAATGAAAGTTATATAAACGTTAGTGGCTAAACATTGTCGTTATAAACATTGTATAAAGATTAAGATAAGATTAAAAGATGAAAATAAAGACGACGATACTGCTGAAATAAGCGCCAATCAAACCAGAATACATCGAGATGTGGAGTGATATATATATCCATTGACTCATTCATTCAACCTGAAATATGATACGCATTCATTTATTCATGCATGCATTCATTCATTCATTTAATTAATCATTTAGATAATTAATTCTTTAATTTATTTGTTTATTCGTTCATTCAATCTGCCGGTCAAAATTTTTTTAAGAACGAAACTGTTAACAATTATGAAATTATTAGGATAGTTATTAGGATGAGATGATTAAGAAGATGACGATGAAGATAATGATGACGATGACGAAGAAGATGCTAATGATGTTGAGGGCAGATATCGAATTAAAGATGACGACAACGACGATGATGATGATGATGATGGCGTTAAAGACTGAATAGTTGGAAGCGTGTAGATAAATGCATTAGAAGTAGTAGTAGTAGTAGTAGTAGTAGTAGTAGTAGTAGTAGTAGTAGTAGTAGCAGCAGCAGTGGTAGCAGAAGTAGCAGCAGTAACAGCAATAGTAGTAGTTGCAGGAAACAATAACGACGACGACAATGATAACAATGATGACAATGACGGTGATGGTAATGGTAGAAAAGGTTGAAGTAATGATGCCGATGTTGATGATGATGTTTGGAATGAGATAATTCTACTTAAATTATCGTTACTACCAATAAAAACATCATTTACATCGTTAGCATTATCATCCCCCTTCATATTATTACAACTATTACTACTACTACTATTACTATTACTACTACTACTATTAGTTCTACCACTCTTAGTAATATTATTATTATTATTATTATTATTATTGAAATATGGACGATGATCTTCATTTATTAGACTATCATTGGCGTTAATGAGATTGAAATGTTGTTGTCGCTGCTGTTGTTGTTGTTGCTGTAATGGCAAAAAATGTTGATTGCTACTGCTTGAAATGACATCAACAATCTTTAACGTTGCTGTTGTCGTAAGAGAAGTTTTGGTGATGTCACTGATGTCATTATTATTATCATTACTGTTATTGATATTATTATTGACATTAATATTGCTTTGAGTGTTGTTAATGTCATTGCTGATGTTTACGTTGTTGTAGATAGGAATCTGTATCAGCTGAACGTTGTTGTTGTTGATGCTATTTAAGTGCTGGTAAGATGGTTGTAGCATTTGTTGATCAGTCAATATCAGCTGCGGCCGCTCATATGAAGTTTGCTGAAGCTGTTGCTGAAGCTGTTGTTGAAGCTGTTGCGGCAGCTGCTGTTGTCCTAGCTGCTGTTGTTGTAGTTGCTGCTGATGCAGCTGAAGTTGTTGCTGAAAGTGTTGTTGTTGTGATACGTGGAGTTGATGATTTACATAGAAGGAGCCATCAACATTGTTGTCTGTGTTGGTTATTAGGAAGGCATTGGCGGGCAATGCAGATGGCAACATAGCATTACCACCATTAAACTTATCACTATCGTCATTGTTGTTTACAGAACTACAAGATTTATTATTATTATTATTATTATTATTCTTATTATTCTTGATGTTGTTGTTTCCACCAGGCTTAAAGTTGTTGCTGGCATCATTAACGCCGGTAGCATCAACTTGAACGCCATCTTTGGACTTAACTTTATTATTGCTAACATCAATGCTGCTATTATTGATAATACAGTTAGTAGTGTTGCTGTTGTTGTTGTTGTTGTTGCTGTAGTTGGCCTTGACCTTACAGCTGGCAATGTGCCTTTTCAGATGATGTTTCCAAAAGAAAAACTTGTTGCACCCGCCACACTCAAACTTTTTGACCTTCGAATGCTTGCTATCGATGTGGGTTGTTAAGTTTGTCAGGTCGAAGAAACCTCTGCTACATACGTGACACTTGTACTTAAACTTTCCTGTGTGTGCGTGTGCGCGCGCGTGTGTGTATGTATGTGTGTATGTATGTGCGTGTATGCCTATATTTCTAAATGGTATCACACCAACCTGCATGTTGTTTCTTGTGTTTAATATAGCCTGAGCTGTCAAATTGAATAATTTAATAGAGAGGTAATGGGATGGAGCAACAGGAATGTGTGCATGCATATTTACAATGTATGTATTAAACATGACTATGTGTGTACTATGTATGCACTGCGTATGTACTGGGTATTATGTATGTACTATGTATACATGTGTACATATATAATATGTATGTATAACATTGTTAATAGTATACAGAATGAAGCATACAATACATACAATTGAAAAATACTGAAAATTCTGACGGATATAAAAAAACTAACTGGGAGAAGAGCAACTTGCCACAGACTTCACACGTTTTGTGTGGCGTCAGCTTCAACTTGAAGCAGGTCAGCACGTGTTCAGTGTACTTTTCATAATCCGCACACAACTTTCCACAGAGGCAGGTCAAGTTCAAGTTAGGCTGCTCAGTTAGGTCGACTAGTGAGTGTGTGTGGTGCTGAAGTGTGCAGTCCATCGTTAGGTAGATGGGTCCAGTCGTCAGGTCCAGGGGTTGAGACTTCAAGTTCAGCGGTTCAGAGGTCACGATGGCTGGTTGTAGGGGAAGGGGGGTGTGGAGGGTTTGGTTAGTTAGTTAGGGTGGGTTTTGTAGAGTTTGGAAAGATTTATTTAAATAATTTCAAAATAGATGTATTCATTGGTAGAAAAGACACATTTTAATCGAGTTAATCTTATCAATTGATTGATTGACTGATTGATAGACTGATTGATTGACTGATTGATTGGTTGACTGATTGATTGATTACTCCCAACTTGTTTTGAGTTCCTGGCATCCACAGTTGTGCTCCTCTGAAGTGTTGCTGATCACACCACAGCCGTTGCAGATGAATTTCTATAAAAAAAAATTCACATTTAACAAGGTTCTACGATGAGACTATCCAATTGTATGCATGCACTCATACAAACAGTCATAAATACACACACAAACACACTCACCCACACGTACGCACACACACTCACCCACACAATGATACTAAAACAGGTATGACAACCATACATCAACTCTCCTAGTAAGACCCAGAGAGAGATCTTGAGGGCCTGCCAAGTTGAGAGGGCCCATGCCATCATAGCCCTCACACAGGTCGCCACCAGACATCCCACTATCTTCCATGGGGTAGGTGTTCCAGTAACTCATGGCATCAACCAAGTTCAAATTGAAATCTTTCGTCTTTTTGGATCAAATTTAGTTTAAGGATTTTGAAAAAATATGTCTGTGTGTGTGCACTTGTGTGTGTGTGTGTGTGTTGGAGTGTGGAAACGATGTGTGTTTGTGTACGTGTTTGTGTGTGAGTTTGAGTGTGAAAAATGATTGAAATAATCAACTGGATTGGTATAGTTGGGAAATTTTAGTTAATAATTATACAATTTTTGTTAATTTTATTAAAAAATAAAAAAAAAATTATTACTAATGATTTGTCAATGAGATTTTGTGAGTTGCAGTTTAAAAGTAGTGAACCACCATTAGTATCATTAAAATGTGGATTGTTTGTGTTTGTATTGCTGTTGTGTTGTCTCTGAGACTCTTTGTTCAAAAGCTGCTCTAACTCATCATCATGGTGGAAGAATGTGTTGTTGGTGAATGTGTTGTTGTTGTTATTACCGTCACTGAATGTGTTGTTGTTGCCACTGAATGTGTTGTTGTTGCTGGTGAAAGTATTGTTAGTGTTATTTAGGGTTGCTTCAAACTCTGCTCTCTCTATTTCTCTAGAAATTTCAGCAATAGCCAGGCTGTGATATTCATTTGCACCTTGGTTTTCAAAGTTAGAAAAAATAAATTAGAATGATAAATGAAAGAACATGTTCTTAACAAAAAAAAACAAATTATTACCTAAAATATTTTTATCTTTCTCACCATCAGCCATCCGTTTGGCGGCCACTAAATTTTTATGGATATCATCATCTTTATTATTGACAACCTCATCATAATTAAATGATGTTTTGCCTCCACTCTTAGCGAGAAAAGGATTGACGAAAGAATAATCTAAATTATTGATGATGTTCATGTCGTCTGAGGAAACACCACCACCCATGTTTACATCATTCAGCGTCCCCAGATGAGGCAAGCCATTATCTGCAGTACCTTCACTAACAACACCATCACCATCCACGTGGGCGATCGACAGATTTGGACAGAATACAGCCTCCTTCATATTAATTAGGACAATGTGTTTGTCAATAGTAATCGCTAACAGACCCTCGACTATAATGTTCAGCTTCATTTGGCCCACCCACAACTTGCATGCGTGGAGTAGGTTGCCGATAACTTGGCCCTTTAAACGATCGTAGTCACAGGAATCGGACATCTCTTCAATTCAAATGGAAAAAATGACAATTAAAAAAAGAAAACATTCACTAATTTTTCCGTCGTACATATAGCAAAAACTTTTTTCTTCATTCTGTTATTCCGACTTGTTTGTTTACATTGTGTGTAAAGTTTAAAAGTAAAATTAGATCTTAACGTGTCAATCAACCATTTCATATAATTAGAATCTATTGAATTTTTAACAGTACTTACTAGTTCGTCTATTTCAAACCGTAATATTTATTCCATTAAATTTTGAATATTTGATTTACGTTTTAATTAAAGATTACTGTAGAATAAATAAAGGTACATTAATCAGTGGTGTTAGTTAGTGGTATCTTATTTACGTTTAAAACTGAAAGGGGGCTGCCATAGCCTAATTTGTAGAACACGGAAGTCCTCGTTCCGGCATTTTCTGTCATATACACTTTTTTTCAAGTTTGACTGCTCAATCTTCTAAAAAGATTATTCAATGGCTGTCAGCGTTAGTATTAATTAATCACTCATTTTTTTTAAAATTCAGTTTTTCTTTATTATTTTATTAGTTTTGGTATTTTTTCTGATTTTATCTTTTTTAAAGTTTGATTATTATTTTTTAAATTAATTTTTAATTCTATTTTATTTAATCATTTAATTAATATTAATAAAAAATTATATTTGCTCAAAAATTACTTCCTGTCCTATTATTAATTATAGCATAACATTAGTAGTTAGTTAGTTAGTCTTAGTAACTAAATTATGTTATATTCCTGTCCTGTGTCCTATGTTATAACATAACATTAGTTTTATTTTAGTAACTAAATTATGTTATATTTTTAACTTATAAAAATCTGAATTAAATATAAAAAACTAAATTTTAGTTTTTGTGTTTAATTAAGATTTTTATAAGTTAAAAATCTATTATTATTACTTTGACTTTGCAGTCTCTTCTGATCTCTGGATTTGGCCTCGCTTCGTTTAATTAATATTCATATTTTATTTATATATTGTTATTAAAAAAGTTTCAAAAATTTCTTTAAAGTATCACTCACAGTTCGTGAATGCACCACAAGTTGTAGGCAATATGGCATTACTCCCTTTGAAGACCCAATTCAAGGGACCTGCCCCAAAGGAATGTTAGTGTTTACATTTTTTTCTACAATTTTTAGTTATTTGTTAAATAAATAAATAAATAAAAATATTAACAAGTTCAGTTTCATCTCTATTTTGAATTCATAATTTTACATTTGGTTTTATATTTTTTGATATTTTTCCAAATTTGTATTTAAAGTTGAAAAATTGTTTTTAATTCAATGAAATTTTTTAATATCTCCATATACTAAAGCTGGTGACTTGGACATAATTGAAGAAGCCTTGTCCTTTTTCAAAGCAAATGTCTTTTTCAGAAATTATGAAATTAAGGTTGATTTTTTTAAACTTTAATTAATTAATTAAATAAACTATTTTCACAAGTTTTCATTATTTTTTGCTTTTTCTTGTATAAAGCTGTCTAACAGCTCTAAAATTTATTATTTAATAATTAAATTAATTAATTTAAAACAGAGTGAGGCAGACAGAACATTGATCTACTTGACATTATACATCTCTGAATGCTTAAAGAAGTTACAGAAGGTAATAATTTTCAAAATAATTTCAATTATTTATTTTTAGAAACTTTTAATACGTTTGGTAATTTTTATGAATCAGTATAGCTTATAATGCAGTGACAACCTACTAATGTATCATGATATCGTACTATGTACTATGATGTATCATGATATCGGATATATCATGATACATCGTAGTACCGTCAGTTGCTGAATCATTATAAACATTACGTGATCACATCTGTAAAACATTTTCCAGGTGACTAAAATTTAAAAACCTAACTTGAAAAATATATTTTCAACCTAACTAGTGTAAATCGAAGAATGAAGGATTAAAAGAGATGCAGTCCCTGGCCATTTCCAGATTCTACCTGCCCGGTGAGGCACAGTTCCCACTTAATGCAATGTATGCCAAGCCTGCCAACAAAAACGAAGAAGGTTGTTTAGTTAATAAAAATTTAATTAATTAAAGATTTAATTAGTTGTTTGAAGTTTACTCACAATGTATCTAATTGAAATTTAATCAACTAATATATCTTTATGATGGAATTGAATTAGTCTAACTAGTTTTTAATTCAACCTTCATTAAACATTCCATAAGTAAGTTGTATTTTAATAAACTTGTGTTGTAAATCTTACCTAATTACTGACCCTAATTATCACACACACACACATATATATATATATATACATATATAAATGTATAAATATATATTACAGAATTACAATTATATTTATAATTTATTATAGTTAATATGTTACAGATAATATGAGAGCCTACATACAGCAGTTAAGACAGGAGATGGGTCTGAGATTGTGTGACAGAGTCTTTGATGAAACTGACAAACCAAGCAAGGTAAATAATTAAATTAATTAATAAACAAATAAATAAATTTATAATATATCTTATTATAAATTATTGAATTTTACTTAATTTAGAAATTATCTTAATCTATATAATTAATAGTGGTGGATGTGTTTTGTTAAGAGAAGATTCATGGACAAGAGTCTTTCTGGACCAGGCCAATAAATGAAAATTTATAAATAAACAAATTAATTTATTATAATAATAATTATTAATAACAAATTTATAAATAAATAATATATAATTTATAATAATAAATATGGACATTGCTAAAAATGTTTTAATAGAATGCTTCACATCAATCAATTTTTCTTTGCCTCCTAATTATTACATTCACAAATTCAATTTTTTAAATAAATAAGATTAGAATATAATCTATTATATTAAAATATTATAGTTAGTATCATAAAGGATTAGGATATAATCTATTACATTAAAATATTATTGATAGTATCATGTAATTAATGCTGTAGTTGCTATGTGTTTCTATTACTGTTGATGATATTTTCTGAAATGGCTTAGCATTACTCATTTATGATTTATTGAAAAGTGAGGAGCTATAGTAACATTGACATTGCTGATGAACAATTTTATTGTTATATTATGTAACAGATAATAAAGATAAGCGTCAAATTTTTGTTCCATTTTTAAGTTTTAAGTAATATTCACACAATTAGAAAAAAATCATTATTGTCAATGCTGTTTCACGAAAATTTAAAGTACAAAAAAAGGATTTCCTAACAATTGTGTATGTATGCACACACACACGCGCGCACGCACACACACACATATATATATATTGATATAACGACAACCGCAGCTACATTCAAACCTGAGAGGATCTAACTAAAATCTTAAAAATGATAAGAATATTGCTAGACCACCCTGAAAGCTAACAAACAATCAATTAAATAATTAATTAGTTAATTAACCAATTATGAAAAGTGAATAACAACTTAATAACTAATGAGAAGAAAAACAATAACTGGAGTGAGAAATGATGAAATTGAAATAATTTTAGATAGTGTTTAAGATTGGCTTATGGCACAAGAGAGCACAATACAGTTATTTCATAGTTGCACCTTTGTTCCAGCTGCAAATGAAAAATTATTGGATATTATATCTTGGAGTTAACAAATATTCACACAATTACAAAATAATTATTTCAGCTGTTATCTAACTAAAATTAAAAGCACAAAAAGATTTTCTTAATAGTTTAGTGAACATAAATTGAAACAATTATAAAACTGACACTACTCAAACTGGCAAATTAGTTAGAATCTACTGTACCACAACAAACAACTACCATTCTTAACTAAATAACTGTTGCAGGCCACACAGCACTTCATTTCATATATAATATAATAATGATTTTAAATTTAAACCATATTAAATCATTCTTCGAAAAATAATTTTTTACCAAGTTTATTTTTATTTTTTATTAAAAATTTCGTTGTTGCAGTTTATGATAAATTTGTACAAATTCCTTTCTCTCTTCTTTAGTCGTCGTCATCATCATTTTCCGGTACAAAAATATCATGTTCTTCAAGAAGGTGAGCTCCAGTTCTGCTCATAATGCCCCCAACATAAATGGATGGAAGGACCACCAAGAGCACTTTTAACACTCCAAATTTAACCCTAGTCGGCTTTTCCAAAACACTGCCTGATTCCGTGCAGACGATGGATCGTTGTGACGGTTTCACCATGGAGGCCAGAGCAGACAACTTGCTCCCTGTCAACGTCAAAATATTGTTTTAAAGTTGAAAATTTGAACACAGCAAACGAAAGTTAAAAACTGAAAAAAAAAGCAAGCCGTCTGAAACGAAACGGTCGCTAGATGAAGACCTTTACAATGATGTATACCTGGGTATACAAAACTTTTTAAAAAGTTCGCCATCTTGATCTCTACGGGTCGTAGAAATTTATCCTCACAAAAAATTGAAACTTACGAGTAGATAATCAGTGCGAAAACACTGAGCAATTTTTACAAATTATGGAAGGCCGATTCTGTTTTTAAAATATTACCTTTGAATAATTGAACGTATAAATCACATTAAATATATTTTTGCTCAATTTTACTCAAATTTTTATCGAATAATTTTCTTTTTATTCATAAATATTTTAAAGAAAGTACATAATTTTTTTTTCAGATAAACATTTATTGAAAGTTTTGAAGCAACACATACAATACTGCTTTTAAAAATGAAAACCAAAAATTATTATACTAATTTTTCGTACAAAATGAAAAATAAATTCAAACCTTTGTCAAGTTTCTGGCCATACCATAAATCTAACAAAAATTTATTCAGAATAATGCATAGTTGTACGATTTTATAAGGCTTATCTTAAAATGAAATAATTCTAAATAATGGGAAAAAATATTTAAGAATGTATAAGAAAAATAACAATATAAAAAGAATATAATATAGAAAAATAGTCATGAACCATTGACAAATAATACGTTATTCATTCATCCCAAGCAAATCAGTGTCATAATGTTACGCGCAATGTTATGGCCTGTAAGTAAGTTATTTGAAGAATTTATTAAGACTACAATAAAAATGACATCGACAATAGAAACAACAACAACAGATAATAATACAAACATAAGATAAAAAATGTCCTATACTCTTGACAAAATCATCGCATTACGTAGGTAGAGATGTGGCTTCATTGTACAATTTGACGGTCTCCATCTTGCGCCACTTGTCTGGCACGATGAGGAAATATCTATCCATTGCTTCTAGAAACCTCTGTCGGTAGATGTCAGGAGAGACGACTGTTGGCATTTTACCTGCAAATAATTCAGTTAACCTATAACATTTAATTATTATTACAATATAATTACATTTAATTATTGTTATATTATGATTAAATTTAATTATAAGCAACTGCTTACTTCCGTATGAGTTTTTAAAGATCATCTCAACTTTTTTATCCCATGTAAACGTCCTCATGTAATCTGTGCAAAATGTAGAAGATAATGTTGAAGAATCATAAAACTCGCCAGAAATCAATCAAACAAACAAATAATAATAATAATAATAATAATAATAATAATAATAACAATAATAATAACAATAACAATAATACCAACCAATAATTCCGACGACCAGTCTTTCATTCTCCTCATCTAGGCCAACGAGAAGTGAGTAATCCATGATCAAATTGTTAGCTAAAAATTCAGTATCTTTGGCTATGGCGGTCATGGCGACAAGTTTGCAGTGGGGGTGCGTATAAAGCGGGTTATCCATCATCGCTAAATTAAAAAAAAAACGATAATAATAATAATAGTAACAACACATCATTCTTTCTCTCTCTCCTCTCTCTCTCTCTCCTCTCTCTCTCTCTATCTTTCCGTCTCGTCTCTTTCTCTCACTACGCTAACAATTAGGAGAAAATGAATAATAACAATAATAATTTTAATAATAAATTAAAATGATAAACCTCTGATGAGGTTTTCATCGAGCAGCACTACATCCTCAGGGCAGTTGTCAGACTGGTTGATGAGACGGTTTCTCACGGAACCTTTCAAGTCGTATATCTGAGTGGGAAGTATGATGACGACGGTGATGATGACAATAACAAAAAACAACAACAACCACAACAACAACAACAACAACAACAATAATAACCACAACAACAACTACAACAACAACAATGGCAAACAACAACAAAAACTACAACAAAGAACACAAATAACCTGCTTAATGTTGTGGGCGTAAAAAAGGTTTTCCATAACAAGCAAGTCTTGCTTTAGGGATGTACCCGTTTTGGCATTTTGCAGTCCGACCTTATAAACGCCGACGACACGAGCCAACAAGCTGGCTTCCTAATTTATTATTAAAATTATTATAATTTTGTTTATTTATTATTATGTAATAATAATTAGTATTAATTGTTTTACTCTATAAACTTTGATGGTTGTTTTGATGTTGATAACGATATAACGATGTTGATAATTATATATAAATATTTATTATTTTATAATAATAATAATTATTATTATTAAAAAAAGGGTCACGTGACTGACGTGTTTTTCGTGAGAGGAAATGACGTAATTGAAGTAGTGATGTGCGAATTCATTGAAGGATTGAACTTCCTTTAGAGACATCTGCTTCAGTATAAATCTATTATCTGTTGTAATAATAATTATTATTCATACTTAGAATTAATAATATTTATAATAATAGAAATTATTATTATTCATAATTATTATTAACAATTTTAGCAAAATTTCGAAGAAAAGACAACTAGATGTCTGGACACGAACCCCTGGTCTTGCAGAAACTCGATCCAGATTTGCCGCCTCTCGCTAGCCAGGAGACACAACGGGACATCGAGTGAATGAAACTGTGTGGTGTTGGTTTGCTTGATTGTTTGTTCGTTCGTTTGTTCGCTTGTTTGTTGGTAATGTTTGTAATAGGTGAACGAACGAATAAACAATAGCTAGTGTTAACAAAGAAACGAAAGTTTGAATAGATGAATGAATGGATGAATATAAGAACGAACTAACGAACGAACAAACAAACGAACGAAACAATGAATGAACGAACGAACGAACGAATTAACTAACAAATCTGCACCCTCGGCAGGCATAACACATCTTCTCAACTCCTCAAACTTCTGGGCATACAGGACCTTGCAGTAGAACTTGCAGTTACTGTCAGAAAACTCTGAAATGTCAACATTTACAATGATTCTGGCGACGAGTTAATTGAGATGCGTGTGGTGCGTACATTCGCATGTGTTTGCTGTGTGTGTGTCTTCGTTGTTCATACCTCTAATTAACAGTGGATGAATGATAGTGTTAATGTCATTTGTATAGCGCTCTAACATTAAAAAATAGTCATAAATTTCAATTTCCTTAGAAACGAAGCCGCACTGACAACAGTCAACTAAACTAACGTAATTCGATATGCTCGTTCGTTGGAGACTTAGTGACACTGGACCCCTCTTGTTTGCAGGCAGCTGTCGTTAGTGAAGATAGCGACGACGTTGAAGATGGTGACGGAATTTTAGAATCAGCTTGGGTAAAAGTTTGGTGAAAATTATTAGTAGTAATAATAAATGAAAGTTAATTTAAGTTAATGAAAGTAAAATTATTAGTAATAAAGTAACTAAGTCAGCAATTGAAATTAAAAGGTCAGAAGAGGTCAAGAAAAAAGATAATCACATTTCTCATCATCCGTATCATTTTGGTGCGCTACATAATGCACCCTGTCAATTATTCCACATGTCCCTCCCACCCACGACGATGACGATGTCAATGACGTCATCAGTCCTTTGTCACGTGACTTCAGAAAAGAGAGAATGGCTCCACCGCCTTGCTTCTTATTGTCGTCAGAGTCGGAAAGTTTCAGGCTCTTCTTAAGGCTGGGAAGTTTCCAGAATCAATCAATCAATCAATCAATCAATCAATCAACCAACCAACCAATCAATCAATCAATCAATCAATCAATCAATCAACCAACCAACCAACCAACCAACCAACCAACCAACCAACCAACCAACCAACCAACCAACCAACCAACCAACCAACCAATCAATCAATCAATCAATCAATCAATCAATCAATCAATCAATCAATCAATCAATCAATCAATCAATCAATCAATCAATCAATCATTCGTTCATCCATTCATTCATTCAATTAACCAAAAATAAAACATCTAACTGATCATTTAGTGGAGGGTTTTTTATATCTCTCATCTGCTTACGATACTCTTTTGAACTGTTGACGGTGAAGACGATAAAGGTGATCGGAAAAAATCAACCAAACATCCAACAATACACACACACACACACACACACACACACACACTCACACACACACACACACACACCTGAGGGCGTATGCAATGATAGAAGAGGGCTCCTTATCATAGACAACAACTTGAACGCGCTCGCATTCAGGCAGCGTGTGATGTTCCTCCGCCGGTCTGAGATGGACGGACGGATACACGAATGAATGAATGAATGAATGAATTAATTAATTAAT
>NW_008703617.1:1605249-1617413 GCF_000326865.2 Helobdella robusta | reverse complement strand
AGATGGTTACTAAGATGGATAGACGATGGCTGAATAAAATAATGAATGAATGAATGAATGAATGAATGAACGAATGAACGAACGAACGAATGAATGAATGATGAATGAATGAACGGACAAACAAACAAACAAATGAACGAACGAACGAACGAACAAGACTAGTGAATAAAACCGACATGACGTCGACGATGTTGTAGTTGAAGTTGCTGGAAAGGAGGTTGGAGAACAACTGAATGACGTTTGTGGCCGTTGTGGTTGACTTGCGCGCTTCTAACAACTGCGCTGATGAATCTGGAAATAATAATAATAACAACAATAATAATAATAACAATAATAATAATAACAACAACAATAATAATAACAATAACAACAATAATAATAAAAGAAATAAAATGAATGAATACTGGCCAAGTTTTTTAGGTTGCTTATTCAAAGTTTCTTCATCGGCAGCTGTTGTTGTTGTTGATGTTGTTGTTGATGTTGTTGTTGATGTTGTTGATGATGTTGTTGATGATGTTGTTGTTGATGTTGTTAATGATTTTGTTGTTATTGTTGCTGCTGATGTTGTTTTTGTGATTATCGGCCGGTTTAGTGTAGAATTTTCACTCGTTTTACCATCATCCAAACATACTGTACCATCATTCTCGTTGTCATTTTTAGTATGACCATCATGTTTCTTATCATTTTGAAAGGCGTTTGGCATTTTGAATGTTGTTGTTGTTGTTGTGTCGTTATGCTGTTTTCTAAGTATGTCGTTGTTTTGTTGGCTTGTTGTAGTCGTCTTTGTAGATGACGTCATTAATGTTGGTGTAGTTGTTGAAGATGACGTCATTAACGTTTGTGTTGTTGATGTTAAATATGTTGTTGTTGTTGCTACCGTTGCTCTTGTTGTTGATGTAGTTGTTGATGGTTGATCACAAGACAGTGTTTGTTGTTGTTGTTGTTGATGTGATTGGAGGGTAGCATCATTACTTAAGGATGAATTTGTTGCTGATGAAGTTTCTGATGTTGGTGATGGGGTTATTTCCGTTAAAGAGACTGTTGTAGTTGCTGTTGTTGCAATTGATGTGATTGAATCTGACGTTACAGTAGATGTAATTAACGTAGCTGCTATAGATGTCGATGTTGCTGGTGTTTGTGACGTCATTACAGAAGATGAAGACGTTAATGTTGTTAATGTTTTGGATGTTAAGGTAGTTGTTGATGTTTTTGTCACTGTTGTTGTTGCTGTTGTTGAAGCCGTCGTTGGTTGCGGCTGCTGTATAGTTTTAGAATTCCTGTCTGATTTCTTCAACAGCCCCTCAAACTCGGCAAATCTGTGCAGAGAAATGACGTCATCATCGTCGTCGTCATCATTATCTTTTCCAATATAATAACATCAACAATAACAACAACAACAACAAAAACAACAACAATAATAATAATGATAATAATAATAACAACAAAATGATAATAATAATAATAATAGTTACTCATTCGTCCAGTTGGTTGTCGTTGTAGTCAGGCTTCTGGTGACGCCGATGAAAGCATTGGACGCCTGTAGCAACGTCTGATTGGCCACTACAACAATGACGACGACGATGATCACAAATTAGTAAAAACGCATAAACAAACAAACGAAAAAACAAACAAACGAACGAACGAACAAACAAACGAACAAACGAACGAACAAATAAACAAAAAAACGAACGAACGAACGTACGAACAAACAACGAAAACCTTTCAAATCCTGACAACTATTTAAATGTAGATGGTCAACCAATGACAAAACATAGTCCAGCTTTGAGGACAAAGAATCTTTTTCAGACTGTGCGGTTCAATAAAAGAAATTTGGTCTCGTTTTTGCGGAATAGTATCAATGTTTACCGTCTCGTATCGTAACATATCGCGTATTGTTTCGCAACAACAACAACAACAACAGCCAGGAGAAAGAAGAACACAGCAGCAGCAACAGGAACCGCAACAGCAACATCAACAACAATAATAATAATAACCTTGGGCCTTCTCTATAATTCGATTGATGACATTATTATTGTGGTCGTTGCTGTTGTGGTTACGCCTATTTGATGTCTTCTGGTCTTTCTTCATGCGTGATAGGTTTTCAACAATAGACTCAAACAAGTTTTTCAATCTATATTTGAAGAATTAAATTGTACGATTAATCAATCAATTAATTAATTCATCTATTCAATCGTTTATTTGTCTATTAATTAATTAATTAATTCATTCATTCATTCGTTCGTTCATTCATTCATTCGTTCATTCATTCATTCATTTGTTCGTTCGTTCGTTCGTTCATTCATCCATTTATCCAACCATCCATGCATCCAACCTTTCTTTCACAAGAAGGCCTTCCTGTATTAGATGCTCTTCAAGTTGCTTAGTCTGCTGCTGAGACAGAAGCTCTATCACTCTGTCTGGTATGTTCATGTCTAGAACTTTAACCGGCGTGTATCTAGACAGATGCAAATGAATAACATTAACAACAACAACAACAACAACAATTTAACAATTACTTTTTGAATTACTACTACTACTACTACTGCTGCTGTTGCTGCTTTCTACTAAATTATTTCAGCTAATACCAGTAAGTAAGCAGTGAAAGAGGATGACCTTTAACCTTTAATACTGCTATTATTAATGGTATTATTGATAAAACTGCTTTAAACTACTGTAATCACTACTCGTCCTGCTACCACACTACACACGCACATACACATACACGTGCACACACACACACATAATACGTACACACACGCGCGCGCTCGCGCACACACACACACACACACACGTACACACACACGCGCGCACACACACACACACGTACACACACACGCGCGCACACACACACACGTACACACACACGCGCGCACACACACACACACGTACACACACACGCGCGCACACACACACGTACACACACACGCGCGCACACACACACGTACACACACACGCGCGCACACAAACACACACACACGCACGCACGCACGCTCACTTGAAAGCAACTCTAAGATGATCCCAATCGAAGAATTGAATGTAATGATGATGTAGCGAGTGAGAGCATCTGGCGGCATTCGATGACGATGATGATGACGACGAGGATGATGACGTTTGGTTGACGTAAGCATCGGCGTAGAACCTCAATTCGAGGTATTTGCCGAAGGACATGTTGTACGTTTCAGGTGACATCACGGTTACTGGAACTTTCTAGACGAGATAAAGAGAAGAAAGTATTTAACTGTCAACTCTACTAAAGAATAAGAGATACATTGTTTTGCTTTTTTGGCTAGGGAGTGATTGAACTGTAGAAATTTTCGCTATATAAATACATCTGTCTGTCTATTCGATTGATTGATTGATTGATTGGTTGATTGATTGGTTGGTTGATTGATTGATTGGTTGATTGATTGGTTGATTGGTTGGTTGATTAATTGGTTGATTGATTGATTGATTGATTGATTGATTGATTGATTGATTGATTGATTGATTGATTGATTGATTGATTGATTGATTGATTGATTGATTGATTGATTGATTGATTGGTTGATTGATTAATTGAAATTTATGAAACCAAATAAAAATTGTCATCTCAAAAAACAACAACAAAAAAAACCTGAAAACAAAGCAGACAGCAACTCCACATCAAAATGCACTCGCTGCTGCCAGCCCCACCAGGGCCACAAACAGCCCCAGAAGGCCCCCCAAAGACAGACGAACACCCAACTTGAAGCGACGACAATGACGACGACGACGCCGAGGCAGAGGAGGACGTCGACGATGACGCGGCGGCATTAGCGTCGATGGACTTCATGGTGACTTGTATGCAGCCGTTGTGGTGAACGAACTTTCTGACGTGGTCGCGAATGGGCGAGCCACACTTGAATGAAATGCACCTGTACTGGTCACTGAAGCAGAACTGGTCAAGAAAGCCACCGAGGGAGATGTCCGTGCCACTGTAGTACTTCATGGTCACTTCCCTGGAGAGAGAGAGAGAGAGAGGGAGAGATAGTGAGAAGGAAAGAAAGGAAGTTGGAGAGATGGTGAGAATGAGGAGGTGGAAGTTGGAGAGAATGTGTTGGCGAGGTGAGATGAAAACGATCGTAACGATGGTAACGAGTAGGAAAAATGACGATGAGAATGTTCATAACATCGTCACTCAGAGTGAGAATGATGAGTGACTAGAATACAAATATATACATACAAAAAACATACATAGAGACATACAATCATGCACACACACACATAGAAACAGACATAGAAACAGACAAAAAATGAAATACCAGGGACATATGCAAGGCTGTGGGTAGTTTCCAGATTTACTGGATATGCTACTAAACAACAAAGTGATATTTTGATGGTTCAAAACATCCATACAATCGATGAATTGTTGTTTTTGTTGCTTTTGTTGTTGTTGACGATTTGAGGACGATGACAGAGCGATGACGTCATTGTCGAGATGTTTGGGTTGTTTGGTTGCTGGGTTGCTGCTGAAATAGTAAGGGCTGACGTCCTCTTTGTACGACAGAGTGCCACCCCGGGCTCTATAGTCTGCCACCATGTTCTGACAAACATTATCATCATCATCACAAACATCATCATCACCATCATCACCACCACCATCATCATCATCGTCATCATCATCATCATCACCGACCTGAAAAGGCAGCCCATTAACGGATCCAATGTTGGAATTTTGAAGGAAGACGTGTGGAAGGTTGCGCTGAATTCTGTCACCATCATCATCATCAGCATCAGCAGCACCCACATCGTCATCATCCCCTTCACCACCATCATTACTCAATATTTTAGACCAGAAATGTGGAGGTGGGGTCAGGAAAGACCCGATGTTCCCCCCTTTGAAACCCTGGCAAGCACTCAACTCTAGGTAGGGGCAATAAAAAGTGGCGTGCGGCGAAATGGACAGCAACCCATCTTTCAAATATTTCTGCATCTTCCTCAACCTCCTCTCCAGATCGTCGTCACCACCGTCGTCACCCTTCAAAACAGTCTCACCACCTTCAGTGTGGAGTGCACTAACTTCAGTGTGGAGTGCACTAACTTCAGTGTGGAGTGCACTAACTTCAGTGCTGCCATCACAAGCCGGTTGCCTGTTACTAATATGAACGTCATTGCCAACAGTGCTAACTTCATCGTCGTGAGTCGTAGTACGTGAAGCTGGCATGCCCGCGTGTACGTCCATCAAATAGGAGAGTTCAAAGTTCATGTGGTTTATGGCGAAGATGGCAAATTTAAGAATCAATTTCACCCTGCGAAGGTCCTTCAACGAGGAGCCTTTTAAAATTACCGAACAACCAAGTTTAGGCAAACATCCATCTAAGTACATCAATGTTTTCATTTTTCCTGGAAAATAATAAATTTAGTTGTACGTACGTATGCAATGCATACAAAACCGCGTTGCACACACTTTCACCTAAAACCTTTTAACGTACATACGTACACATACAAACATATAATAGTGTATGTAATCGAAACAAATCAGCAAGAACGCATCAAACCAGAGGTGTGTGGGAACGATTTGACGTAGAAACGCTGGCACGTGCCAAGAGCTGACTTACTGACCAGTCCATCAATCGAGGACACTGGGTTCGTTTGCAGCATTCGCGATATCCTTCTTATCAGATCCTGTCAAGTTTCGTAATGCCGGCGGTCATCATCATTTTGAAGTAGTGATCAGTTAACATAATAACAATTGCAGCCAGCGACACGCCACCACCTCTGCCAAAAAATGAGACACGCAAACCAAATTCACGATCCACACGTACCGGCTTAACGTTACTGACAACAGTTACACCGGCATTAAACAGAAACTCATTGGCTAATCTGGAGACGGATTTTTCAACAATGACGACATCCGGTTCGACCTGCAGGATTCTTTCAACGCTCTTTTTCAGGAATTCTCGCTCCTGTTTTTATTAGCCTCACGGATCATGGTTGTTGGTGATTGATGGCAAAAAGTTTATGACATGGCCAAAAAATGTTTGAATCTGTGATGTTCATCTTGTGTTCTACTGTCTTGATGTTATGTCATTATACTCTGTGATGGTGTAACTGTTACAGTGACTGAATTCGAATGTACTAAATACAGTAGATCTCCAGTCTGTCGTGTGAGTGGATTCACTCGCAATCTCATAAGCGCCGTGTGTGTGTGTGTGTGTGTTTGTTTGTGTGTATTTGTTTGTGTGTGTGTGTTTGTTTGTGTGTATTTGTTTGTGTGTGTGTGTGTGTGTGATTGTTGCTATTGTTGCCTCTACGAAATACTAGAAATAGAATTGTAAAAAAAGAAAGAAATCACAACAGCCAAAACAGCCACAAAAAAAACCTGCAAAATCTGCGGCTCTAGCGACGAAAACTTATTCTCGACGCGTTGGTATTCCAGGGAGGTAGCGAGGAGTAGGATCTTTGGATTGGTGACGTCAGACCTCATCTTCCGGTGCGTGACGTTCTTCGTCATCACAACACCGTCTACAATCTCACACTCGTCAATCTCCTTACTGCTCAGAATCTGTCGCCAGTCAGGGCAAGGGTTAAATCGGAGCCATTACTACTATCATCATAACTACCTCCACCACCATCATCATCATCATCATCATCATCATCATCATAACCAACACCATCCTTACCATAACCAACTTAATCATTATCATAATTACCCCATCATCATCATTTTCATCATGACCTTTTTAATTTTTACATAGCTGCATACGTCCATTTCGTCATCGACCGCGGCCACTATATTATTATTATTACTATTATTGTTAATGTTGATGTCATTGTTATTATTATTATTGTTGATGTTATTGTTATTATTATTGTCGTTGATGTTATTGTTATTATTTTTATAGTTGTTGTTGTTGGTTGTTTCTCCCTTTGTTTTTAATTTGTTGTTGGTGTTCTTGGCAAGCATGACGATGACATCCTTCCACATGACGCTGATCTTCTGGCGAGAGATCAACTCGTCGCACAGCCTGCTGAGATGTCCCTTCAATTCTCTCCTTAATTGCGTGTGTGCGTGCGTGTGTGCGTGTGTGCGCGTGCGCGCGTGTGTGTGATTGATTGAGTGCGATTGAATGAATGATTGAATGATTAATTGATTGATAAGATGAATGAATGATTAATTGATTGATTGATTAGATGACTGAATGAATGAATGATTAATTGATTGATTAAATGAATGAATGAATGATTGAATGAAAAAACGATTGATTGATCAAGTTTTTTTTCTAGTCCACAAGCTATATCAAATTTTTATATTCAATTATAACATTAATCACTCAATACCAAAAAGCAATAAATAAACGAACTTAATGACGTCATGATCACACTGGCCGGCCGGCGTTTTTCCGGTCACATGATCAGTAAGAGTAACGGTAGAAGTAATGGAGGCAATGATATCAGAACTAGCACTGGTAGTATTAGTAGAAGTGTTATTTGTATCGGTAACATTAGTACCAGTTGTTGTAGGAGTGTGTGTAGCTTCATCCACACTGTATGAATTATCCTCAGGGTAAAGTGGGCATATATGTGAGTCATCTTCATCGGTAACTTCGTCCTTAATTTGTTCGCATTTGAGAGGCGATTTGAGCGGATGGTCGATATAGAAGGTTGATTTTCTCTCCAAATTACATGACTGCTGCGATTTCGCGTCTGAATTCTTTTCGTCGCCATCGTTGACGATGTTGTTGTTAGCCATGTCATCGTCATCGTCGTCGTCATCGTCGGCATTTCTTTGAATATTTTTAACCCAGAGAGGTTCCGTGCCTAAGTCATTATCATCGTCTACTATGACGTCATCTGATTCAATCGCGCTGACGTCATCTTCATTGGCACCACTAACTTTCCGCCAACTTTTAGGACCAGCTGGTGGTCTCTAGATGGAAAAAATTGAAAAAAAGCTTTAAAAATTATTAATATTATTAATTCCCTTTTTGTTAACTCTCCTTAGTAACAACAATACGCACCTAGCTGATGCAAATACACGTGAAACAACGCACCAACACATAGACATTGCATGTGAGAGACAGAAATCTCTTTGCATTCGAACCCGGTAAATGCAACAGCAGGACCAGGCGCCTTAACCATTACGCCATCTACCTCTCCATACATCTAAGTAATAAATGGATAAAAAACACGAGCCAAACAAACGTTAGTAGAAGGCCTAAAGTAGGTCTTGTTATCATCGACGAAATATTTGATGCTGCTGTCCACCGCTTGCATCAGGTGGGAATCCATCAGGGCCTGGCCAAACAAACACGCCTGTTTTCTATGGGTTGGGGGCAGGTAGGTAGGTACACACGCACACACACACACACCACACACACACGCACGTACACACACGCACGCACGCACACAATTAGTCATAACATTAGCCCCAACAGCATTGACAACAACAATAGATACAATTTATTATAATATGATATATTATAACAAGATAATAATATTATACTATGACAGCATTACATGAAGATAAAATTAATCTTTGTTTGTTAATTACATAAAGATAAAAAACCCAACAAAAATACTACTACAACAACAACAACAATACCTTGATGAAGCTTTATGTTGCTGCAACAACCAGTCAACGACATTACTACCTAGCATGCATCTATCGTAAGTCTTCAGTTTGTATCGCAACTGTTGCGTCGCTAGACCACCTACCATACTCAACCACAGTGACTTCAGTTGCATTGATTTCTGCGACAGAATGAAAAAAATTATAAATCTGAAGACAAACAAGGTACAATAGCGTTGTGCTACATTGTCAGACGCCTACATTACGGAGACCGGCTTCAAATGCGAGGAGAATACAATCTAATTGTTGACGTGTGTTGATGATAACAATAATGATAACTGATTACAATTTATTTAATTCTCCTAAAAACCCATATTAAAAAAATGCAAATTATATTCGAAAAGTTATTTTAAAAAATTAACCTGCAGAAGTAACTTCTTCTCAGTTGTGTACGGCTCTACAGAGGAAGCATTCTTGTAAGAGAGCTCTGGTCTGACAGTGTTCACAATTAATGATTATTAAAATAAAATTTAATTTATAATAAAATTAATGATATTAATACTATAGATAATAATTAAAATTGTAATTATGTTGCAAAATTCAAAAATTAAGAAGAAAAATTTCAATTACTTATCTGAATCCTCATCAAATATGGAAGATCTAATAGGATTGTAGTCAGAGCACCTTCTGTCAAAAGATCCACTTGAACCATTTTTATTAACTCCACTTTTGGTGGGGAAAAATTTATTTTTGGCAGACGACAAATTCATGATCTTTCGCTCTCCTGCTCTCCTATTGGCTGAAAATAAAAGTGACGCATTGGTAGTGTTGCTGCTGTTGGCCGGTGACGACGTTGATGACGATGATGGCGTTGTCGTTGTACTAAAACTAGTGAAATTAGCCAGAGTGTTTGTGTTGTTAGAATTGCTAGCTTCATTAACGTTGGGGTCCGTGGTTATTAGTGAAGAGTTAGGAGTTTGGTTGGAGTCTTCGTTTAATGATGGAATGTTACAAATTTCGTTGTCTCTTACGTACTGTTGCACCACTTGACTGCAGTAGTTACAGCTCCTTAGTGAACCTATGAGGGCAATGAAAGGAGAGTTTCATTTTTTCTTTCAAAATAAAATTAGTGACAAAGTATAATTCATGAAATCAGTTAGTAAGTCTTCTTTATATAACGTAAAAATACTATCTGGTGCATTCTTCAGAAGCATACAATAATATCTTTTTTAATAATTTACAGATCTTTAGAGAAAACTGTTGCACTCTGATGACAAAGAAGATGACAAAAAAGAACACTGAATTCACTGAAGAACTTTTTAAAAGTTTATTTCATCAAATCATTTACCAGCCATTCCCCCAAAAGAAACAACGTTTCAAGACACACACTTACACGCAAACACACGCATACACACACGCACGCACGCACACGCAGACAAACACGCACACGGACACACACGCACACACCGGTGAATCCGACAAACGTTCCAGGAACTTCCTTATTACTACAGTTGGAGCAAAAAATCTGCCCACAGATTCTGCAGTGGTGCTTGCGAAGGATGAATGAGAATTTGGCCCCACAGTCGTAGCAATGCGTGCAGTGCTTGTCCAACATCCAATACTTTCTGAACTGACTGTCTTTGAAGGCTTGCGGCGTCTAGAAGTTAATTAGTAATTAGGTGGATTGCAAGTTAGTAATTATGTCAATTAAGTTGGTAATTGAAGTTAGTAATCAATTAGATTATTATTTGGTTGTTATTTCGGTGATACGGCCAGCAGTAACTTGAATGAGGTGTATCTTGAAATGCCTATTATTGCAACGGTTTTGCTAGTTAGGTGCGTTAACCATTAATTTATTTGTGGTAATTATGATATGGAATTCTTACAAAATACAAATAATTTACTAAAGAGATGAGATATTGAGTGAGAGAGAAGATAAGGAATTGAATGAAACATCATACATTTCCTTTGCTGTTGACAATCCTAACAAGACCTTTCAGTGTATTGGAAAATAAAATTCGACCAGATGGAAATAAGCTGCTGCTGCTACTGGATGCTACTTTATCAGCTGCTACTTTATCAGCTGCTGTTTTATCAGCTGCTGTTTTATCAGCTGCTGTTCTATCAGCTGCTGTTTTATCAGCTGCTGTTATATCAGCTGCTGTTTTATCAGCTGCTGTTTTATCAGCTGCTGTTTTATCAGCTGCTGTTCTATCAGCTGCTGTTCTATCAGCTGTTGTTCTATCAGCTGCTGTTTTATTGGCTTCTAAATTATTTTCCTCTGCATCTTCTCTACCTTCACTGATGTTGTATTCAGATTTAATATTTTGATAGCCTTTTGAATCTGAGAAAGATAATAAATGAAAAAATTAACCATGATTAATTTTTTGCATTAGCCATTGAAAAATAAAACAAGAGCAAATATGTTCTTAATTCAATAATTAATTTATACCTTTTCTTAATAAACTTTATAAAAAACAAATAACAAACAAACCTTTAATGTAACTATCATTTTGATTATCACTATCCATGACTAGTTAGTTGAAACTTTGCAGCATCCACTAACTAACTAACTAACTAACTAACTAACTAACTAACTAACTAACTAACTAACCATCTAGAATCTAGATCCACCAAGAATGCTTGGGTAAGACAAGAGGAGAGTAACTAATGAAAAAATGTGTAGAGTAGTGTATGTACTTAATGTAATGTATAATGTTAATGTAAAAAGAGGTAGTGTATGTATATCTATTCTATATGTACTGTCTTAATCATTAATGTAATGTATAAATGATAATCTTTCTGTAAAAATTGGTAGTGTATGTATATGTACTTAATGTAATGTATAACCTTAATGTAAAAATTTGTGGTATATAATTATAATATAATGTAAAATCTTAATGTAATGTATATATTATGATAATCCTAATGTAAAAATAGGCAGTGTATGTGTGTATGTATATGTACTTAATCCTAATCTTAATGTAAAAATGGGTAGTTTAGTGTCTATGTACTTAATGTAATCATTAATGTAATGTAATACATTACATTGTAATGTATAATTTTAACTTAATGTAAAAATCTGTAGTGTATGTAATGCGTACACTACAGAATACAGATATACTATGTGTATGTGTCAGTTGTATGTAGTCACACCTTTATAATTGAATAGTACAGTCAATAGTTGAGTTGTAGTTATAGTTGATCATGAAAACATCAGGAAAGGCCCCAGTTCAGCTACTCTAGTAAATTGAAATAGTATTTTATAAATATTAAAAAACTAATTAATTAATTTTTAATATTTCAATATTTTAATTTTCAATAAAAATATGTCTGAAAATGACTGCAAATTACTTAAACAGTCACTTTGTTATTAAATTTTTACCAATATCTTACTAATTTATTGCTAATTAGGTTACTTTATAACAAGACACGAAAGATAGATCAGGTATAAAAAACAATATAAGGAAATCAGTTGTCGAGTTTGTTTACAGCAGAGCATTCACTTTTAATCATTTAAAATCCACCTTGGGGTAAAAAGTGAAAATTATTTATTTTGAGGCGCATTATTTACAATTAAAAATTCGCACTCCAAAATATTCACACATACACAACGTACATACATAAGGTATAT
>NW_008703617.1:1597749-1600249 GCF_000326865.2 Helobdella robusta | reverse complement strand
CTGGACGGATGCACACTAATACCTTGGAGAGCCGGCAGATGTTTAGCGTGGGATGTTACGGTCCCTGGCACCCTCGCCGAACGATACGTAAACCTGACAAGTAAAGAATGCGGTTTGGCCGCGGCCAGGGCAGCGGACGAGAAAATGAAAAAATATGGGAACGCCCTCCCCTCGATGGAATTCTTGCCAATATGTATCGAGGTTTTCGGCCCGATGGACCCCAACACCCTTAAATTTCTTAAGGCAATATGTAAAATGATCAGCGTCAGATCAGGCGACAGCAGGGAACTGTTTTTCGCAACTAACCACATTTTGTGCTTGTTGCAGCGGTTCCTGCGTGTCTGTGTGCTTGAAAATATCCAGCTGAATGCCGACATGTGCAATTAACGACAAATCAAAGTGTTAATCCATTTGTTACTTGATGTTTGACGGTTCAGTGTCACTCATCATGTTTTGGTTTTAACATACATACATACATACATACATACATACATACATACATACATACATACATACATACATACATACATACATACATACATACATACATGCATACATACATACATACATACATACATACATACATACATACATACATACATACATACATACATACATACATACATACATACATACATACATACATACATACATACATACATACATACATACATACATACATACATACATACATACACACATACACACATACATACAGAGCGTTTGGAGAGCGTATGTAGAACGAGAGATGCGGTGTACGCTTGCTTGTACTTGCATGAAAGACATCTGACGGAAAGAGTGCTTGAAATGATGATGAAGAAGAAGATGAAGAAGATGAAGATGAAGAAGACGATGAAAAAGAAGAAGAAGAAAAAAAAGAAGAAGAAAAAGAAAAAAAAGAAAAAGAAGAAAAAGATGAAAAAGACGATGAAAAAGAAGATGAAGAAGAAGAAGAAGAAAAAAAAGAAGAAGAAGAAGATGAGGATGATAAAGAAGATGTTGTTGTTGAGGACCATGAAATAGATTGGTTAGTATGATAATGACAACAACATTCGGAACCAAAACGAAGTCCATTTAATAAAGATGATGGAAGGTATGAGGAACCCTGGTCAAATTAATGAAAATGACTTTGCCAATCTAAGAAAAGCATTAAATTCAACAAACATTCACTATACACACACACACACACATATACACACACATACATAGACGCAGATGTTTCGCCGAATATAAATGTAAACAAGCAAATTAATTAAGTTATTCTATCTTTTTTTTTAGATTAGTTTATAATTTTTTGTTGCTTGTTTATAAACAACTGCTTTGTGGTATTTATTTATTTGATTGTTCGTTCGTTTGTTCATTTGTTCGTTCGTTCGTGCGTGGGTTCGTTTATTCGTTTGTTTATTTAGGAAAAACATAACAACCAAAAAATAGAAATAACAATAAGAAACATAGAAGTAACAATAAGAAACATAGAAATAGCAATAAGAAACATAAAAATAGCAATAAAAAACATAGAAATAACAATAAGAAACATAGAAATAACAATAAGAAACATAGAAAAAACAATAAGAAACATAGAAATAACAATGAGAAACATAAAAATAGCCATAAGAAACATAGAAATAACAATAAGAAACATAGAAATAACAATAGAATAAAAAAAACAAATATATACGTTCGGAAAATCGATAGAGTTGCCGGTATGAATAAAAAAATTATTATCTTTATTAATATTTTTATTTTTATTTTTGCTTTTATTATTATTATTATTATTATTATTATTATTATCGTTATTTTGTCCCTTTTATGCGAGATTAACACACAATCTTTAGCAGCATCGTATGCAAAATTGGAAGACTGCGAGTGAGTGAGTGAATGAATGAGTGAATGGATGAATGAACAAATGAACGAATGAAATTAACGAACAAAGGAATGAACGGATGAATAAATTAAAGAATGAATGAATGAATAAATGAACGAATGAATGAATGAATAACGAGTTGGTGAATAAATTATAGATTAAAGGAATAGACAATTGTTAAAAACATGTGCAGTCTCGGCTTATATTAGAATTATTTTATATTTAGGTTCCACACACACACACACACACTTACACACACACACAACACACACATAACCACACACACACACATAACCACACACACATAACCACACACACACATAACCACACACACATACAGAGAGAGAGAGAGAAAGAGAGAGAGAGAGAGAGAGAGAGAGAGAGAGAGAAATACTGATATATTATATGGATTGCATTCTTTTTAGTTGATCAAAACTAAATGTGTAGTCTTGGTTGTATATTATGTTGATGTTGCGCTGGTCTGCGTGAAATATATTATCTTTGTAGTATCATATGTTATCCAGTGTTTTTTGTTTATGTTGTTGTTTTTGTTATTGTTGTTGCTGTTGTTGCTGTTGTCGTTTTTGTTGCTGTGATAATTACGTTTTTTTGTTGCCATGCTTGTTGTTTTTTCAA
>NW_008703617.1:1595573-1597548 GCF_000326865.2 Helobdella robusta | reverse complement strand
AGACAAACATACATACAAAGATACAAACATACATACATGTAGACACACACACACACACACACACACACACACACACACATACATACGTCACACACACACATACATACGTGATCTTGCTTCTCTTATATACTAAGACAGGAAAAATGCCAACAAAGCTAAATAGATACATTAATTAAAGACACACAAAAATATGATAAAAAATTTGAATTATGTAACGTATAATTAGACAGACAGACAGGGAGACAGACAGACAAACATTCAAATAGTCAAAAAAAAAACAGACAGACAAGCTAAGAAACATACAGAGATACATTTAGACAAACAAACAGCCACGCAAACAGACTGACAAGCAGACAAACAGTCAGAAAAAGCATTCTTTAAGCAGAGAAGCAGACAGACAAGCACACATACTACAAACAGAGTTAGAGAGAAACATAAAGACATAGAGAAAGTGTAAAATGATATTTATTACATTCTCGAGGCAAATGCAATGGAACAAAAGTTGAACTAATTATATATATATTCTGAATTATAGGCAGATTCTTTTTTTGAACGCTAGGACTCTGCTTAGCGTTTGGTCATTATTTTATTTGTTTTTATTTCTCTGATTTATCTGGTATTCTCGTTAGTTTTGTTGGTTTTATTATTATTATTATTATGATTATTATTATTGTTATTGTTGCTGTTGTTGTTGTTATTGTTTATCATATTTGATTGGAGGATCGTTCTCAAATTTTGTCTGCTTCTTTGTTAGTTTTGATGGTTGCACGATCGATTTGTTTATTTTCGAGTTTTTTAAAGGATGTCATTGTTGTTATTATTATTATTGTTGTTGGAGTAGTTGTAGTAGTTGTTGTAGTTGATGATGTTGTTGTTGTAGTTTTTTATGTTGTTGTTGTTTATGTTGTAGTAGTAGTAGTAGTAGTAGTAGTAGTAGTTGTTGTTGTTGTTGATTTTGTAGTAGTAGTAGTAGTAGTTGTTGTTGTAGTTGTTGTTGTCGTTGATGTCGTTGATGTCGTTTTTGTTGTTGTTGTTGTTGATGATGTTGTTGTTGTTGTTGTTGTTGTTGTTGTTGTTGTGGTTTTTCCCTTTATTTCTAGGAAACATACCACTACGTCTATCTTAGTACGTTTTTTTTATCTCATTTGTTTTTATTTATTTAAATAAATTTATCATTTTCTTTTTTTTTTGCTGTTGTTCTCTTTTAAAAAAAACTTCCTCCAGCGTTCATTTTGAATCGTCCGTGCCTGTCTGCTATATTTAATCGTTAATTTGTTTGAACGTTGTCTGCTGTCTGTTGTTCATTTTATTATGTTTTTATTCATTATCATTCTTATTATTTATAGTAGTAGTAGTAGTAGTAATAGCAGTAGCAGCAGTAGTAGAAGCAGTAGTAGTAGTAGTAGTAGGAGTAGTAGTAGTAGTAGCAGTAGCAGCAGTAGTAGTAGTAGTAGTAGTAGCAGCAGCGGTAGCAGTAGTAGTAGTAGTAGCAGCAGCAGCAGTAGTAGTAGTAGCATCAGCGCAGCAGTAGTAGTAGCAGCAGCAGTAGTAGTAGTAGTAGCGTTTTTTAACGCTTTGGTTATTTATTTAAACGCCGACATCATCTGTTAATTATGTTTTTCCAATTTGGTATTGTATGAGTTTTTTTTTGGCGTTCATCTGTTTAATCTATTTTCCTGAAAATTTATCGGAGTAGTAATTTTTTGTTTGTTCCTTCCGTTCATTCGTTCGTCCGTTCGTTCGTTCGTTCGTACGTTCGTTCTTCGTTCGTTCATTCGTTCGTTCATTCATTTGTTTGTTCTTTTTTTCTTTCATACGCCTGGAAATAGTATTTTTTTCGTAATCGTTCATTCGTCCATTCATTCTCTCATTCATTTATTTTCGCTAATTCAACTTAGTACAAGTATTATTTTAGTGCGGCAATCCTCTCTCTCTTTCTCTCTCTCTCTCATACAACAACTGCTCATCCATCAAT
>NW_008703617.1:1581230-1595092 GCF_000326865.2 Helobdella robusta | reverse complement strand
GGTGATGATGATGATGATTGTGATGATGATGTTATATAGTAATGATGATGATGTTGATGGAAATACTGATGACGATGATGACAATGACGATGGCGACGATGAACGGATAGAAAAAAATATGAGGAAGAAATGAAAAAATCAGTGATCATTGCTTTCCTGGAGGCGTTTTGATTTGAACGAAACAAGGATATATTATAACTGCTATCTTTATTGGCAGCAGCGTCATTTTTTTATTATCATTTTTTTTCTTTTTTTAATATCATCTTCATTAATAATTTATTCATTCGTTCGTTCGTTCGTTTGTCCATCCGTTCGTTCGTTCGTTCATTTGTTCGTTCATTTGTTAATTCGTTCGTTCGTTTGTCTATTTATTTATAAATTCTTTTTCAACATATCCTTCTCATCATGTTGTCATTCTTATTTCGTAACCAGTTTCACCATTCATTCGTTTATTCTTTCATTCGTTCATTCATTCACTCCTTTTTTATCATCATCATCATCGTCGTCGTCGTTGTCATCATCATCTCTTCAAACATCATGGCACTCATACACAACCATAAACGTCATCCATAATAATATTAACTTTTAATGATGTTATGACATCCAATGATGAAGACGATAATAATAATATTATTATTATTATTATTATTGTTATTATTATTAATTAAAGTAATAATACATTTAGTCATGATTACATTAATACATTAATTATTTGGCGAAAATGATGGCAAAGATGATGGATCTGTGCATACGTCTGTGTGTTTGTATGTTTGTGTGTGTGTGTGTTTGTGTGTGTGTGTGTGTAAGTATGGGTGTATGTGTGTATATGCAAGTTACGTATATATGTATATGTGTGCGTGTGTGTGCGTGCGTGTGCGCTTCTGTATACGTACGTGTTTATTCAAATGTTGTTATTTTTCAATTCAATTGTGGGGAAGTTTTATGAAGATGAGAATATTGAAGATGCCGAGGAAGAAAGGAATAAGAATGAAGAGGATGATGTTGATAATGATGACGACGATGACGATTATGATGTTGACCATAGTTGCGTGATGATAATGATGTAATATGATGACGATGATGATGGTGATGATGATGATTATGATGATGATGATGACGAGGTAGTTGGTGATGGTAGTGATAACGATGACTAAGGTGATGATGATGATGTTGCATGCATACATGCAGTATGGCGACAATATAATCTATCACAATAATGTTCTTCGTGGTGTTGTACAGAAGCCAGTCTTACTTTATACGTTTGTATGTTCGTTTGTATGTTCGTTTGTATGTATGTTTGTATGTATGTTTGTATGTTTGTTTGTATGTTCGTTTGTATGTATGTTCGTTTGTATCATTGTTTGTATGTATGTTTGTAAGTATGCTTGCATGTATGTATACATATATCTATAAGGTTCTGTCCTGGCTGATCGTCATTTTGAAAGGATTAATATTACACAATGTTGTGCTTGTGTGTGTGTGCATGCGTGTGCGTGTGTGTGTGTGTGTGTGCGTGTGTGTGTGTGTGTGTTTGTGTGTATGAACGCACTAAAATACAAAAACGTCCAGTAAAAATTAATACAAAAAGTTATTTTTTCTGACTGATAACATGTAGAAAAGGATTTAAAAACTGTCAGTCAGTCATTCTTTCATTGCTTTTTTTTATTCGTTCGTTCATTCGTTTATGTGTTTAATCTTTAATCTCAATTTTTGGTTCATTCATTTTTAATTCCTTCGTTTGTTCAATCATTCATTTTCATCGTTCATCCGTCTAATAACATTTTTCTATTCATTCAATGTGTATACTCTACCATTTTATTAAGTAATTCATTCAAACATTTATCCATCCATCTATTTATCCATTCATTCATTCATTCATTCATTCATTCATTCATTCATTCATTCATTCATTCATTCATTCATTCATTCATTCATTCATTCATTCATTCATTCATTCATTCATTCATTCATTCATTCATTCATTCATTCATTCATTCATTCATTCATTCATTCATTCATTCATTCACTCATTCATAATATAATATACATACATCGAATATGTATTGTATATATGAGAGCGCATCTGTTACTGACTCCAGGGCAATGACATTTTCTATATCATTAGTGAGAAATTTTGTTGGCCATCATAGCTGTTGAGACATCTGGATTCAAACAAGAGAGGTTGAATGATACCTCGACGAAGAACTCTTGTAGGACGTAAATTGTCTCCTGTCTATTTCAAACGTTTGCCTTTCATTCTAAAATATAATTTTTTTTCAAAATTTTGGGGTTTTTTGGTTTGGCCGAATTCGGATATTTGATCGAATTCACTATTTAGCACTTTTTTACTATATATATATATATATATATATATATATATATATATAAATATAATATTCTATAATTTCTACCGAATGTTTCGGTAGAATTTATAGAATATTTTAAAAATTATGGTCTATTACCAACATATAAATATAAATAATATATATATATTGCATTTCTGACTTTTTATCTATATCTATAGGTATCTATAAGTATATATATATACATATATACATATATATATATATATGTATATATATATATATATATATATATATTTACACACATACATATACACATACGAGAACATTTATATTTATACGGGCGCGTCCAATGCAAATATTTGCAACAACGGCATTTCTCACTGGTTATTTATTATAATTATTATTAATTATTATTATTTATTATTATCATTATTATTATTATTATTAATGTTATAGGTATTTGAATTATTATTGTTGCTGCTGTTTCAGTTGTTAATATTCTTATTGTTTTTAGCGTTTTCTGTTTGTTCTTCAATGTTCATGAGGTTATATGCCGATAAAAATGTATTAATTCGTTAATTATTATGTCCTTTCAAATTATAAATATTTTTAAGTATTATGAATAACTGTTGTTATATTTTAAACAATTATTCGAGTGAATCATAATTTTGTAATTCGCCAGGTCAAGAAAAGACATCACCATGGCACGTCTATAATCATCCACTTTGTTAAATTAACGACGACGATGACGATGATACGATGATGATAATGACGTCATAAAGAATTTTCTAGAAAAAGATTCAGCGCGAACAAAACAAAACAAACACTGACGCAGAAGAAAAAACATGGCCTCCATATTATATTAGACACGTAAGTTGTTTTCCATGATGAGAGTATGAAAATAGAAAGCATTTTAGTAATTTTTTTCATACTTTCTTTCACTTATTATCATAGCGTGACACGTTGACTTTATGACGCAAACTTGACTTAAAGGAGACCAGAAATGACAGTGTCAACATCTTCGTCATCATCGTCATCATCGTCTCCATCATCGCCTCTACCTTCATTATCGCCCATGTTTTATTCTCCATCATTCAAATTATTTTCTCGCTGGCTGACGCCAATTATGGATCCATCTTCCACGTCATAGTCATCTTCGCCAGCATCATCATCTTCCGCAATCAGGACATCAAAGCCAACCGGGATAGCAGCAGCAAGAACATCATCACCGTCACTTACGTCATCATCACATTCACCATCGTCAAAAATGACGCGGTCAGCATCCTCAACAACTTTGAAAAAGATGACGCCATTATCCACTGTAGCAGCAGCAACAGCAACAGCAGCAGCATCAACGTCAACAAAAATGACGTCATTATCAACAACAATTTTGAAAACAGCAGCAATTCATTCATCGCATGCGTCATATTTGACGCCGACTAGGCTATCTACAGACGTCATCTTGCTCTCCTGGGCGATAATTATGCTATTATTTGCATCATCATCGTCGTCATCGTCTTCGTCGTCGTTGCTGCTGCCGTATTCATCATCGCTGCTGTCATCATCATCATCATCATCGTCATCATCATCATCATCATCATCGTCATCATCATCATCATCATCATCGTCATCATCATCATCATCATCATCGTCATCATCATCATCATCATCATCGTCGTCGTCTTCGTCGTCACCTCCATTACAAACAACATCTCTACATAATATCAGCCAACGCTTAAACAAAGATAATATAAATAACAATAAAAATAATGACGACGATGATGATGATGGCGTAGAAAATGTTTCATCATCATCATCATCAGCTAGTAGTAGCAGCAGCAGCAGTAGTAGCGTCATGGGCGTGGAGGAAGAGGAGCAGCAGCACAATAGCGTACTGCCACCGTCCGATGAACGACGCACCAAGCGAAACAAAAAAAATAATCGCTACATTAGAACGCAGAGCGCATTCGCGTCATCCCATTCTTCTCTTTTTTCTTCTTCCTCTTCCTCTTCATCATCATCTTCTTCATCTCCATCATTTTCTTCATCATCGTCATCTTCTTTTTCTTCTTCATCATTTTCTTCCTCATCATCGCCGTCGTTGTCATCATCGTCGTCGTCTTCTTCAACAAAAAAGGCAACAACATCGTCAAATCTGAATCCCAACCACAACATCCACAGCAACAACATCCACAGCAACAACAACAACAGCAACAACATCCACAGCAACAACAACAACAGCAACAACAACACATCACCACTACCCACAAATTTCTTACATTCACTACCACCAGAGCCCATCACATTAGAATGCTTACAAAAATGCACATGCACTCAATCCATCATCAACGCTTGTAACTCCGCTATAGCCGCTTTCAACTCTAGCTCGGATTCCAGCTTAGCGACTAAAACGGACGTAGCCGTATCTGTAGCCGGCTGCAACTGCTGTGTAGCTTGCAGTCGACAGCTCGGCGATATTTGTGATCGGAATAATCAGTGCGATCAAGTTAAGGGTTATTTTTGCAGTTTCATTCTCGATGGTGGAGCCAGAGGTGTTTGTCGCTGTAAGTTTTTTGCTTTTCAATTTTTTGGGGGTTTTTGGTTTTTTGATTTTTCTGGTGTTTTTTAAATTTGTATTTGTTTTTTTTTCACGTTACAACAATAACAATGACATCACCTCAGCCCACCACAAATGATAACGTAACGACAACAAACTACAACCCAGCAAACAAAAGTCGTGGCTGTAAAGTAGGCTCTGCTTGGTACGAAGATGGCATGCACTTCAACCTGAACTGCAGTCGCGTGTGTAGCTGTCAGGACGGCCACTACGTCTGCTCTTCTCTGTGTCCGTCGGAGGATATCCTTCCATCTTCTCAACACTGCCCGCATCCACAACTTGTCCCCGTGACTAACAGGTGTTGTCGCGAGTGGATTTGTTACCACGGTGACCAGGGAGAGAGTAGAAGAGGTGAAGGTCGTCGCAAGGTTGCTGATGCTGGCAGGTTATTCTCATCGTCGTCGTCATCTTCTCCATCACCATCGTCACTAAGCGATGATGAGGATGATGATGTTAATGGAATTGTTAATCATCACGATGCCGAGACGTTTGAGTTAGATATGGGTGGGTGTTTATTTGTTTGTCTGTGTGTGTATGTGTGTATGTCTGTATGTGTGTGTATGTGTGTGTGTGTCTGTGTGCGTGTGTGTGGCTTGTTTCGTTTACTTTTGTTCTTTTTCTAATGTTGCTTATTTAATTACAACCATGACATTCATTAGCAGATGTATACAACTTTCCTATGATTGTACATACTTAGAAAAACTTGCCCAAACAGCCCAGCCAACAAACTGTTCACTAGAATCCACAACATCATCATCGTCGTCGTCGTCAACAACAACAACAACAATGAGAACAACAATGGAATGGACAGGTTGTTCATTAACTTGTGGAGTGGGCTGGAGCGAGAGAAAGGTCTTCATCGGAGGAAAGACATGTCAACAATATGTGATCGAGAAGAGATTGTGTCTTATAAGGCCTTGTGATCTTAATGATAAACATCTGGTAAGTTGTTGTTATTGTTGTTTTTGTTTGTTTGTTATTGTTGATGTTGTTGTTTGTTTGATGTTACTGTTGTTGTTTGTTTGTTGTTGTTGTTGTTAATGATGTTGTTGTTGATGTTGTTGTTGTTGTTGTTGATGTTACTGTTGTTGGTTGTGTTGTTGTTGGCGTTGTTGTTTTGTTTCTTATGTTGTTGTTGCTTTGTTTTTGTTTTCGTTGTTGCTTGTTTGTTGGTTTTTTGTTTTAAAAGATGTTGTGATGGAAAAAAAGTTAAACAAACCTCAAACCAAATTAAACTTTTTTAATTTGACTGGTGCCCATTTTAACGCAGAGTTTTTACACTGTCAGTTTTATTTACATTCAATTTTTATCATTTATTTGTTGTCTGTTGTTGTCTGTTGATGTTGTTGTTGTTGTTGTTGATGATGTTGTTGTTATTGTTGTTTTTTGGCTAGCGTTGATTTCTAAAACCCAGCGATCTCAATTACAAAAATATTATGTGCATTGGAAGTTGTTGCTGTTGTTGCCTGTGTCGTCGTCGTCGTTGTTGTTGTTTTGTTGATTTTGCTGTTGTTGTTGTCTGTGTGTTGTTGTTAGTTTACTGTTTGTCACCATCATCGTCATCATCATCTTAAACATCACAACCATCAGCATCCAAACGTCATTAGTGACATTACCATTCGAACATCATCCATCCATCCCTCATCAATACATACATACATACATACATTCATACATTCATAAAAACATACATACAAACACACACACATACGTACATACATACATTTATATAAACATACATACATTCACACACACATACGTACACACTTTCACACAAAAAAAAACACCAACATACATACATTCACACACACACACACATACATGACACCGAATAACACCCACACACAGACACACACACCGACATACACACACAGACACGCACACACACAGACACGCACGACGCATCCATCATTGCCTTCTTTTTTTCCCATTCCAGCTACAAAAATCGATACCTGTCCGAGCGTGGTTGTCTATCTACTGATCTTTAATTATGTATTTCAGATGTTTGTGTGTACGTACGTACGTATGTATGTGTGTGTATATGTGTGTGTGTATGCGTGTGTGTATGTGTGAGGATATGTGTTAGTACAAAGTGTGTGTTTGTGGCTAATAATGTGTTTTTGCCCGATATAAAGTGGATGGTTGTTTTGTTAAAGTTTATTTTTGTTGGATGTACACACACACACACACACACACAAATGTACACGCACGCACACGCGCGCATACAATGTGCATACACTATGGTTTTAATATGGTGTTTATATATCACTTAGTGGGCACATTAAATTGTTATGCATTTTTATTATGGCTTCTGTCTATTTTGAGATGTTGTTCCGTCGTTAAGTGCGTGCGTGTGTACGTGTTTATACTTTGTTCCTACTGTATAACTATTGTATTTTCTTTCATTGTCTTAGCATATCAATAGCGATATATCTTAGCATATCAATAGCGATATTCATTACCATATACACATCGTCAAGAACTTGTTACGAATTAACTATTCATAATTATTTATAATTATAACTAATTATAAATAATTATAGTAATTGTAACTAATTTTGAATAGATTATGAGTAATTATTACAAGTTATGAATAAATTATGAATAATTATAACTAATTATGAATAAATTATGATAAATCATCAAACCAGGAAGGCAAGGAATGCAAAAATACTTGGAGGCAGGATTCTCCCATACGCTACAAACACAACAACTGCATCAGCGTTAAGGATTTCAAACCTAAGTATTGTAGTACGTGCAAGAAGCATAGGTGACCTATTGTTGTTGTCGTTGTTGTTGTCGTTGTTGTTGTCGTTGTTGTCGTTGTCGTTGTTGTCGTTGTTGTTGTTGTCGTCGTCGTCGTTGTTGTTGTTGTTGTTGTTGTTGTTGTTGTTTTTGTTGACGCAATTTTTATCAACAAAACAAAATGTCGCCAACAATTGTATTGACAGATGCTGTCTACCCGATCAAACTAAGACATTAACCGTGGATTTCAACTGCAATCTCAACAACAACGACAACAACAACAACAACAACAACTACTACAACAACTACAACAACAATAACAACAACAACAACAACAATAATAATAATAATAGCACGACGACTACTATCAACATGCTGATCATGTGGGTAAAGAGCTGCAAATGCAAAGAGGCGTTTTGCGCCAAATCATAATAATAATAATTATAGTTATAATTATTATATATAATTATAATAATTATTATTAATAATAATTTTTTTTATTATTTTCTATTAACTATCAAAGCACTGAACATGTTTGTGTATGTGTTTGCATACGTTAACTCTGGTTTATAATGTGTATATATGAGAAAGAGTTATTGTTTATTATTATATATAATTATTATTATTTATTTGTTATTATTATTAATTATTATTAATATTTGATTGGTTAATATAATGCTAACAAATTATTGATTTGAACGAGTTTTTAACGATATGAACAAAAGGATGATTCAATATTGTTAAAAAACCACTTGTTGATTACTTACGCACATACACATACACGCACAAACACACGTACACACACAAACACACAAATACACACACAAAAAAACACACAAGCACACAAATATACACACACACACACACACATACAGACACACACATACAGATACACACACTGACACATATATAAAAAAATAATTTTTTTTTTAAATATAAATCTGTAATAACTACATCAGCAACACCAAGACAGAGCCTTAAAATCATCTAGCTTTTTGTTATATATATATATATATATATATATATATATATACATATACATATAAATACATACATCATGTATACTTATATGCTATATATATATAGTTTACATACATATAAATGACCATACTTTATGTATTATATATATATATACGTATATACGTATATATATATATATATATATATATATATATATATTTATATAATGAATGCGGAACCCATATAACAATAGAAAGAGCGCTTTTTAAGTCTTAAAAACGTACAATTTTTATTTAAATTTTGTTCAAATTAAAAAAAAATAGCAGAAAATTTACTGAGAAAAAAAATCTAACGCTAATGTTAAAAAATCTAATTTGAAGTTTTAAAAGTTATTGAGTTGAAGAGATTGATTCTGAAATTATTAACACACTCCAAACTGAATATGTCGCCAGACCCTTCAAGGAACTCCCAGCCAACCAGCCACTCCTACACTCCTACCACCAACAACAACATCATCATCTTCTCCATCTTCGTCATCATTATTTCATCATCCAAAGCTTCATCACAACAAGCTTCTCCAAATTCAACAGCAACTGCAACAACTTTTGCTACCAATTTATTAAGTAGTTTTATTCCAGTAAAAAACTCCAGCTGCTTAGTTTCGCACCCTACTTATCAGTACGTATTTCATCTAAACGGGGCCATGAATTGCGTGCTTGATGCGGCCCTTTGTGCTTGGAGGTGTCTCAAAACTTTGAATTGTACTGGGTTTAATATTGAGAAGAACGTGACGAGTGTTACCGGTCAGAAAGTTATTGAAATTAAGTGCGAGTACTATGTAACTGGTGGGAGTAGGTTTGGACGGAGCTCTTTGAATGTTTGTCGCTTTTTCACAGTAAGTTTGCTTGTTTGTTTGTTTGTATGTATGTATGTTTGTTCGTTTGTTTGTTCGTTCTTTCGTTCGTTCGTTTGGTGTGTATGATTGTTTTGAAGTGAACAAATTTAGTTATATTGGAGATATTTTGTTGTTATGGCTGAAGCTTTTTGTTTCAATTAAAAACTTATTTTAATAAAATAATTGAGAATAAAGTTCAATTAAAATGATTAATGATGAATTGTTTTTAATTTTCAGAAAGTCCCAAAAAAGTAAAAAAAATTGTTTTCTCCAATCCTCCAAATCTATCCATCCATCCATCCACCCTTTTATTCATTTATCTATTTATTCATTCACCATTTTATTCATTTATCTATTTATTCATTCATTCATTTGTTTATGTATTCATCTATGTTTTTCTTCATATATCTGTCTGTTGTTGTTGTTGTTGATGATGATGATGATGTTGTTGTTGTTGTTGATGACGATGTTGTTGTTGATGATGATGTTGTTATTGTTGATGATGTTGTTGTTGTTGTTGTCAATGGTGTTGTGACAAAAAACAATTTACTATTATTCTTGTTTTTATTTTTACTCATATTTTCCATCCGAATCACGTGACTCTCGGCCTACCTAAGTACGTGCAGACAATTTTTTTAAATGCAAATCCAATATTGACTAGATTCCTTTGCCTTTGCTCTTACATCCATTAGTTACGCCTGCGTGTGTGTGTGCGCGTGTGTGTGTGCTTGCGTGTGTGTGCGCGTGTGCTTGCGTGTGTTTGTGTGTGAGTAAGAAACCAACAACGACAACATTAACATAGACATGAATATAACCAACGACAACAACAACACGAACGTGAAAATGTTGGAATGAAATTTTTAATAAAATCGTCAAAATTGGAAAAGTCGTATCGAACGATGGAGAAAGAATAATTTCTCTTGCGAAAAATTTGAATTATATTTTGCTTATTTTGAATTTATTTTCTAGAATTTATTGTGTGTTACCATGGTGAAGACAATATATACATTTTTTTTGTTTTTGAAGGAAATTTTTTCGGTCAATTTCTTTCGACAAATAAATAAATTTGCTTTTAAACATTGCTCGTTATTATTATTATTATTATCATTATTGTTATTATTATTATTATTATTATTATTATTGTTATTATTATTATTATTATTGTTATTATTATTATTGTTATTATTATTGTTGTTGTCATTGTTGTTGTTGTTGTTGTGTTGTTGTTGTTGTTGTTGTTGTTGTTGTTGTTGTTGTTGTTGTTGTTGTTGTTGTTGTTGTTGTTGTTAATATTGTTTATGATGTTGTTTATGCTGCCATTGTATAAATCCCATTATATTTTTCATACGTAAATTTTTCATTTGTTTGTTGCGAAGAAAACAATTTTAGAAGGAACTTTTTTTTTCATAATTCGGAAGAATAATACTAGCAACAACAACAATACTAATAACGACGATAATAATAATAGTAATAATTAACTTGTTAAATAAATACTACTGATAATATTTTTATAAACTTTCAATACTGTCAGGTTATTCTTTCAGTACTGCATCGCTATGAGTTGCTAGTATTGGCACCATTGGGTGTATTAACTTTATTAGCAGCTACGTATTCTCCGTTTCCTTCTTCATTTTATTATTTTTTTCATTTGAAGTTTTATTTTATGAAATGCTAAAAAATAAGTAAAACTTCTCACTATAAAATTTTCGAAGTCGCTTTTCAAAAAAATTTTGACATTCAAATGTGTGGAGAAGCCGAATGTAACTTTGTGAGTAACTTTGTTAGGTTATTAACTATTTCAATCGCATTTTAATTGATTTTTACGATAAAATAATTACGAATAAATAATTGAGAAATAATAAATCAAGAAATAAAAAAATTAAGTGTACAGTCATTAATGTTAATGTTTCTGGTCGGCTAGAAAACGCTAACTGGCAAACTATTTTCAGTGTTGACACCTGGAGTAATTTTCAGGAATTATTTTTTACTTGCTGGACCTCTGCCGATGACGGTAATTTTATTAGACTTTACAACTTTCGTCGACGATTTTGCGAAAGAATTAATCTTAGTAGTCTTTTCAACTTTTGGAGTCGGCTTAGTTTTCTTGAAAGAGCTTTTGATAAGCAGGTAGATCAACTCGAGGACTTTCACTCCACTAGCCACTGTCACACCCAACCAAAGGGACAGGGACAACATCCCCCCACTGATCCGATCATCGTGTTCCACGGATATGCCTGGCTGTCGTTCTGGTAATACGGATAGTTTTGCTTCATGACGAATTTTATCTCAACGAATGATTCTGGAATTTCTGTCAACTTTTTGATTGGTATTTGAGCGCCGGTAGCGTTGCTAGTACCGTAGTACTTGGCATACCTCGACCTTACCTCTCTTACACTCTCACACTTCGTTTTAATATATTTTTCAAAAAGATCGAATTGAACAGCAGGCTGGAGCCAGGCAGCAGATGTTAGATAAGTTTCGTACAGTGTTTCCTGGCATGGTACTCCGCACGATTGCTTACAATTGATCGCTTTCGATACAATAGGGACTGACTGGTTAGAAGGAGTTAAACAACTAGTTAAGCTAAAGCTAGGGAGCGTGGTCTTCTAGTATATAATAATAGGCGAGTACATAAATTAAAGGGAGTAATCTTAGTTATCTCTTAAACACATTTTATGTCTCAACACACTCTCACTTGAACACTCCTTGATGATCTTTACATTATTTTTATAAGCGATATTCAATTTTATAGTTCATGTTTTGTTATAATATTAAACAACAAAAAATAATTATTAACAATAGTGGGTGAGTCGTTTCTCGTTCAATTTCAGTTATTAAACTTTATAACATTTTAAACACTGACTGATACTCAACACACCTAAGTCGTCAATTAAAGTCATCTGTCATTATTTTACGTACATGAACTAATTTTGAGTTATTTAACGTTAAGCGAGTGAGTTTACAGAAACAGAAAGAATTTCCCTAAGAACAAACTACGTTGTTCGTACTGTAATCGTCGTAAAATGGCAAAGAGCGAGCAGTATGACAATATGCATGTTGAACTGTAGGCGAAATTGCATCGTCTAATGAAATATTAACGTTTTTAATACGCTAATCGATGATGCCTTTGTAAGCGGGCATTGTCATGTTCATATGCCCTACTGGGCCAACTTTTCACCCACCTCATAATTCATTCATTCATTCATTCGTTCGTTCGTTCGTTCGTTCATTCATTCATTCATATTCATTCATTCATTCATTCGTTCCCTCATTCATTCAGAAAGTCAAACTTTAAGACATTTAGACATTCGTTCATTCATTAGACATCGATTTATTATTAAATTTATAATGCCAGAGTCAATGTTTTTTGCAGACATGCAATTAGTACAGACAGTAGTAGTAGTAGTAGTAGTAGTAGTAGTAGTAGTAGTAGTAGTAGTAGTAGTAGTAGTAGTAGTAGTAGTAGTAGTAAAAGTGGTAGTAGTAGTAGTAGTAGTTGTTGTTGTTGTAGTAGTAGTAGTAGTAGTAACAGTAGTGGTTGGTTTGTTGTGGTTGTGGTTGTATTATCAGTTGTGGCAGCAGCAATATTAGCAATTAAACGTGATTTAATAAATTTTTCCATATTTTATTGCCAAAATTGAAATTGTAAAATGTAAATAGTTGTTATAAGATCTTCAAAAAGTGTTAAGCATCCTACTAACAGACTGAATAATGTAAAATACAACACCGTAATAGGCAAAAAGGAATTAATTTATAATGAAAAATGCAAAAAACTAGAAGTCAAATGTTGTTACAAGTATATTAAGATCAGATACAAAATGATTTGAAAAAATTTTTTACCGCTGAAACGAGCATGAATGATGTTTAATTATATAAAACAAATTTATTCTTAAAACACCTCAACAGATACATTTTTTTTGGATAAAGATTGTGTCAATTAAGACAGATTTTTATGGTTTAGAATCTGATTCTATATGAAAAAAAAAAATCGTTTTGAAGTTTACGGAGAGTTAATTTTTAATTTTCTCAACAAAATTCGACTCTACGACATCTGAATTTTCCGTATTCGCTACGCTATTAATCCTCGCAGAACCTGAACTTCTCTTCCTATGGTAACTCTTGACCAGCAAGTACAGCAACTCCACGATCTCTACTGCACTAGCCACGGTGATACCCAACCACAGGGACAACATCCCACCCACAGTCCCAATCATCACGTCCCACGTGTAGGCTGCACTTTCCGTTTGGTAGTAAGGGAAGTTTTGTTTCATCACGAATTTTATCTCTAGTAGAGATTCCTTGATCTGTGTCATATTTGACTGCGAGATTTCAACGCTGG
>NW_008703617.1:1571230-1576230 GCF_000326865.2 Helobdella robusta | reverse complement strand
CAAACGTGTGTGTGTATGTATGTCTGTGCATGTGTGTGTGTATGTGTGTGTATCCTGTGCGTGCGTGTGTGCGTGCGTGCGTGTGTGTGCGTGTGTACATTTGTCCAAGCTGCATTTAAAAAATGCGTACATTTGAAATTGCCCTAAGGTACAACAGCCAGCACTAACGTTGAATGACGTAAACGCCATGTCGTAGTACAGTGCCGCCACATCCAGCGAGACGTTCTTCCCATCTGGGATCCAGGCAAACATCAAATACGGGATGCCAAAGAGTGGGATTAGGACGAGAGTTGACCTGGTCAGTCTCCTGCTTTTGTGGTCGTTGTGGTCGTTGTGGTTGTGGTCGTTGTGGTCGTTGTAGTTGCCGCTTCATCATCGTCGTTGGCGTCATCATCACCAGTGTCATCACCAACATCATCATCATCAGCAGCAGCAACAGCAACATCAACAACATCATTATCATCATCATCAACAACATCATTATCATCATCAACAACAACATCATCTTCATTATCAACAACAACAACATCATCATCATCAACAACAACATCATCATCATCATCATCATTATCGTTATTAGTTATTAATGACATCAACACCATAACTCACACTCGCCTGTATTTTCGAGCTTCCATCAAGTTACTGGTCTGAAGTTTACTGGACAGAAAACGAAGGATTTTGACGAAGAAGAAAAAGTTCAACTAGATGAATGAGTGAGTGAGTGAGTGAGTGAGTGAGTGAGTGAGTGAGTGAGTGAGTGAGTGAGTGAGTGAGTGAGTGAGTGAGTGAGTGAGTGAGTGAGTGAGTGAGTGAGTGAGTGAATAAAGATTTCATTATCAGGCATAACCATGGGAAATTATTTTTTTTCGTATGAGATAGCGTTTGAACACCCCTTCACATTGGAAATACGACACCCATAAATATTAATCACGAAATTATAATAATAATATAATATAATAATAATATAATAGTCATAATATAATAATAATAATTTGTCTGAAATTTATTTTGTCAAAATTAAAGAGCCTGCATGGTTTTAAACGTGCGGATAAATTTATTTTCAGCAAAGAACCCTTACCAATGCTAAATCTGTTATTATTATTATTACTAATACTATTATTATTATTATTATTATTATTATTATTATTATTATGGTAATGTTTGGTAGCTCTTGTTTGTTTTGTGTTGATTTAAAGGGATTTCATATCACTGAGTTTCATTAAATGACAACAACAATGTGTGCGTGTGTACGTTTGTACGTGTACGTTTGTGTGTGTACGTGTGTGTGTGTGTGTGTACGTGTGTGTGTGTGTGTGTGTGTGCGTGTGTGAGTTTGTCTGTTTCTGTTTAACTAACCAGCACGGTCACAAGCCAAGGTATTTTGATGATCCAATAGTTGTCGTTATAAAACCAGCATCTGAGTTTGAAAAACAATGATGACGATAATTATGACGATGATGATGGTAGTGATGATGATGATGATGATGATGCTGATGATGAGAATGATGATGATGATGATGACGAAAGAGGAAAAATTAACTTGATATTCGTATCAGCCATCATAGACAGCATCCAAGGAACGACAATCAACAAGGGGAAAGCTTGAAATAAATTACGTCATCATCATCATCATCATCATCATTATTATTATTATTATTATTATTATTATTGTTGTTGTTGTTGTTGTTGTTATGCTAACTCACTCCATCCAAAGATGATGAACCATTTGACGTGCCTCGACTCTGAGAAGACGTTCACGAATAACAACGTATGCAAGTACAAACCTGAGAGTGAGTATAATGATGATGATGAAGAAGAAGAAGAAGAAGAAGAAGAAGAAGATGATGATGATGATGATGGTAATGACGGTGATGATGATGATGAAGAAGAAGAAGAAGAAGATGATGATGATGATGATGACGATGATGACGGTGATGACGAACCTTCCACAAAGATCCACGACATATTTGACGATGACGTAAAATTGACAACCACCATCAAAAATCGGCACCAAAAATACTGAATAGGATATAAAAATTATTCCTTCATGGATTGGTTCATTCATTCATTCATTCATTCATTCATTCATTCATTCATTCATTCATTCATTCATTCATTTATTCATTCATTCATTTATTCATTCATTCATTCATTCATTCATTCATTCGTTCGTTCGTACGTTCGTTTGTTCCTTCATTCCTTCATTCATTTATTCATTCATTCATTCATCATTCATTCATTCATTCATTCATTCATTCACTCACCGTATCATTCATGAACAGCGCATACCCCCTGATATACCACTGTACGATGAAAGCAATGCATCGCATTATGAATGATAAGAAGAGGTTCAGATGCAGCGTGTTTCTAGAACATCTGAGACGTCTTGATAATGATGAGGTTGATGACGATGACGATGATGATGAGTATGATGTTGGCGATGATGATGTTGATGTTCATGCCGGTTCTGATGTTGTTCACTCACTCATCACTCATTCACTCACCCATCACTCGCTCGCTCGCTCACTCACTCACTCACTCACTTGAATGATAACATGATGACGATGGCGATGACGAGGAATAGGAGAGATATGGAGAAACCAGTGAGAGAGATTTTCGCAATCAGTGGCAATTGATTCTGCGATGTGTAATTATAGCTAATTAGATTAATTAATTAGTTAATTAATTATGGTTAATTGGATGACGATGTTAATTATCTTTTCATAATTAATTGTTAGAGGTATAAAGATTGACAACACGAATGAAGCTCATGTAGTAAATATGCATGAATGAATGCATGAATGAATGAATCTACGAGAATATCCTTGCTTTTGAAGCCGGTCAGAGCAGCATCATAAGCAGGCGCTTTAACTGTTAAACTACAATCTCGCCACACACAGCGATGTTGGTGTTAACGATTGGTATAATAACTGAGAACATTGGATTCATAAGATGGAAGAAAATTGGAATTATCGAAAATTCATCAATCCATCAATTTATTCATTCATTCATCTGTTTGTTCATCGGTCCATCCATCTATCCATCCATCTTTCAATTCAATCTATTCATTCATTCATTCATTCATTCATTCATTCATTCATTCATTCATTCATTCATTCATTCATTCATTCATTCATTCATTCATTCATTCATTCATCCAGACTCTAATTTTTAAAAAATACAGGACGTACCTTAACGAATTTTTGATCATTTGTGTCGTTCAAACAGTCTGAATAATCCGTCCATGGTGAGCCATTTTTACGGTGCCAGGTACCATTCAATTCACATTTTTTGTACGCATATCCTATGGTATAAATACATACACATATACAAACATACACATATACATACATACACACATATGCATACACACACACACATTCAATCATACATACTATACATACATACATACAAACAAACAAACAAACAAACAAACATACATACATACATACCTAAAATATTGAAGTTGTTGATATGTTGTGGACATTTGATTGATCTTGTAACTCCAGCCTCTGTAGCCGGCCAACATAAGACTCCATCGTACCTCGTTGAACATTCTTCTTAGTATAATTAAAAATTAAAATCGCATAATCATGGCAAATTATGGTGAATTATAGTAAATTATGATAAATTATAGTGAATTATATTTTTTAAACCAGCAAAGGTGCACAGCATGTACGCCAAAAAATACGCGCGAATCCACGTACCACACATGCAACATATACGATTATATAATTTATCATCACTTCTTCTTCTTCATCATCATCATCATCCTCATCATCTTCATCGTCATCCGCATCAATCGTTTATCACTCCTATTAATTTGGCCACAGAAAGGACACATTTGGCAAAGGTAAACAAAAGAACATTATCCCAAGTGACTCTCCCTCTAATAAACAAGAAGCATACATACAAACATACATACAAACACACATACATACATACATACACACATACAAACACACATACAAACACATATACAAACACACATACATACTAATACATACACCCATACCTACGCATACATAACTTACAGCTACTAGCACATGATTTATAGACTAGCAGTGCTGTTAACCGGTTTTTAGCGGGACCAGTAAAAAATTGAAATCTTTTAACATTTTTTGATTGTTTTTCTTGACAATTTAAAAATTACTATTATTGTTTTCATCATCATCATAATCATTAGTAGCAGCTGTAGTAGCAGCAGCAGCAGCAGCAGCAGTAGTAGTAGTACTAGTAGTAGTAGTAGTAGTAGTAGTAGTAGTAGTAGTAGTAGTAGTAGTAGTAGTAGTAGTAGTAGTAGTAGTAATAGTAGTAGTAGTAGTAGTAGTAATAGTAGTAGTAGTAGTAGTAGTAGTAGTAGTAGTAGTAGTAGTAGTAGTAGTAGTAGTAGTAGTAGTTCCTCATCCTTCAAACATCTTCTGGAACGATCAGTAGCAAGACCCAAAATCTTTTTTTTGTCCACTCATACCTGTTGCCTTTTTTTCTTTCGCTTTTTTAAATATTTCAAGTGCTCTTCTCTGGAGAAATAGTTTTAATTTATTCTTCTTAGATTAATTTAAAATAATTTTATAATATATTTATTTTAAGTTATTTTAATTTAATTATAGATTTTAAAATAAGAAATTTCAAAGTGGTCTTATTTGAAAAAAATTTAAAAAAAATATATATTCTTCTCCAAACATTCGCCCGCTAAACAATTTAATACCACCTATTACTATTCTACTCGTCTTTTTTGCATATTTTAGCTTTGTTTTGTTTACAATTTGCTTTGTTAACTATTAAAATCTTCCACCCACGTGACTTATGACGTCACAATCAAACGGACAACCTTTCTGCAGCCGACCGTTACGACGTGACGAATTGGATTACGGATGGTTTTAAATAATAGATGGTAGAAAAATATCTCTTACGGTTCGGCGGTTTGAAAAGAGTAGAAACGGTTTTTTTTCACTATTCGTTTTTTCATTTCTTAAAATAATAATATAGCATTGTCTTTC
>NW_008703617.1:1543730-1566230 GCF_000326865.2 Helobdella robusta | reverse complement strand
TTTATTTATTCTGTCTTCTTATTATTATTTTTGTTTGTTTTTTTTTATTTATTTTTTAGTGGTTTTCAACTTATAGTTTATATTTATATATTGAAATGGAGTGGGTATATTTTCGTCATCATGCTATAATGAGAATAACATTCGGATCATTCTGATATTTGTCTGTGTGTGTGTGTGCGTGCGTGTGCGTGTGAATGTGTGTGCGTGTAAGTGTGTGTGTAAATGTGTACGTGTGTGTGTGTTTTTAAACCATAACTTTGTATGCATGTGCGTAATATTCGTGTTAATAACTTTTTTCATATGTACTTTACAAGGGAGGCAAAGGAGAGTTATTTATTTTTATTATATTTATTATTTATTTTTTTATTTGTTTGTTTATATTTCTACGATCAAGCATTATCGTTGCAGTTATTAAAAATGAAAATATATGTGAGAATAGAATAAACCTGCAAAAAATTGAGAAACTCTCTTTTAAGTCATAATTAAATCGGGTAATGACGTAACTTAGATCGCTTAACTGTTCTAAAATTAAGAAATAATAATATTATTATTATTATTATTAAATAATAATAAATTGAATGAAATAAGAAATAATTAAGATAACATGTTAAAAACAGTAGCAGGCAGCATTTGGCCGAAATCATTTTTTTAGCAAATAATTTAACTAGAAGCCAGTCAAGCTAGCTAACTGCAGATTATAAAGCCAATATTTACAACAAAATTTTGGTTAGAACGATAAACGTGTGTGTGTGTGCGCGTGTGTGTGTGAATTATAAATGGTATGAATATGAGAATGATAAAAAACGTTTGGTATTTGCAGCAAGTTAGGAAAGCCCAGCGGTCGAAAGTTTGAAATATAGATCAATGAAATAATAAATTAGCGGTCAATCTAACTAGAAAAACCGGCTGTTAAAATTTGAATTATGAAGATAAAATATAAAAATGGATATAGAAGGAGAAAAAATTAGTTAAAAAAAACTATTTCGCAAAACATTTGACTACGTTCCATAAGGAACTACATGACGTCACACGGAGGAACAACGTCTCCATCACTTCCGTTAACAACTATGACGTCATTGTCAACTTCTGAAGCGCGTTCATCTTCAACTTCTAAACCGCTGCGTTGTTGTTCGTTATCAAGTAGTTGATCACGATGCTGTTGCTCGCGTAGCTGTCCGCTTATTTCAACTTTTGAGATCAATTCTTTCCTGTGGTTTCCAAGTTGATCTCTGCCATCTTTGCTTATTTGTAATCTTTTATCGATCTCGATCCTATAATCGTCGTCATCGGTGACGAATGATTCGGCACTTGTCGAGCCAGCTTCATCATCGTACTCACTGATTGTACTCAGAGACTTGGCCTCATTCATGCAACATGGGAATGCTTCTATGGGGTAGAAATGTTGTTCGTGTTGTTGTTGTTGTTGCTGCTGCTGCTGCTGTAAATATTGCTGTCGTTGTTGTAGATATTGTTGCTGTTGTTGATTGTAGGGTGGAAAAGTATGTTGTTGTTGCTGCTGTTGTTGTTGTTGTTGTTGCTGTTGTTGTGTATATTGTTGAAATGCGTACGGCTGGAGTAGTTGCTGATGAGAATACGGTTGAAATGATGGTGAATAACACGCGTCGTCATCAACATTGTCGTCGTTGTAATTATTATTAATGCTCTTCTCGTCTTGTTTCCTTTCGAGATTTTCTAAGAAACCTCTCAATTCGTTTAATTTAGCGAGTTGTTTTGTGTGTTGTTGTTGCTCAATTTGTAGTTGTTGATGTTTATGTGGCTGCTTCTGCTGCTGCTGGTAGTGGTGAGTTTGTAACTGGTTGTTCGCACGACAGCCGACGTAACGATAATCATCGTCGTCGTCGACGTCGTTGTTGTTGTTGTTGTTATTGTTGTTGTTGTGGTTCAACCCATCATCATCAAACTTCTCAACAACATCGTGGTAATGATAATGATTATCGTCAGATTGCGGTGAATCAGGCTGCTCCGGATAGCGATCATCCTGCTGATGATGGTGGGGATGAGGAAGATGATGAGGATGATGAGGAAGAGACTGGCAAGCCAGATCCAGATGCTGCAAGTTGCTAACAACCACCAAGTTATCAGAGGTCCTCTCACATTTCTGGGCGATCGGTTTCGGGATGGATAACTTCCTCCTAGAGGTCGATGCAATTTTCATAATGGTTTCCAACAGGTTTGCCACCTCCACGTCAACACAGAAGGGATCCCAGTAAAATGAATCCTCAGGATTCCTCCATTTGTCGTCTCTTCGTCCGTTTAGGATAACATTCCCTTTGATGCTGCGCGAGAAGACGGGACTTATTTTGGTATCCGTTTCCTTATCTGTGTCTACATTTGGATCGAACGTTATCGGACTTTTTTCTTTTGAGATCTTGTAGTCTAAAAACTTGTGGCCGCAAACAAAGAAGCCGCACGATCGCACTCTCTTTCTTAGCGTTTCAGGTTCGTAGACGAAGCAGAGGATGTTGATGCCATCGACGTCGCACTCCTGCCTTTCCATGGCGATCAAGTGTTTGGCCTCACGCACGTTTATTTGATGGTTGCCGCCAACTACTACGGGAAGTTCCTTTCCGAGCAGACGAATTAAATTAATCAAGTGCCTGAAGAGTTCTTGACATTTTCTAGCGCCATCTTGGTTGTGATACTGCTCGTTCACGAACCAAGAGAGAGCGAAAAATTCCAAGCCCGGGATGATTTTCGATTTCAAACGACAGATGGCCTGCTTCACGTCACCTTCAACTTTGACCTGCGGTGACCAGAGGTGCTCTGAGGCTTCGTAGAGGTCGGAATCGTAGATGATGAACGCCGATGGCTCTCCGAAGAAACTGAACTTTTTGTTGAGTTCGACGGAGAGAGGGTGGAAGTGGGCAGCTTGTCCGAGGAAGACCTGGCAGCCAGTGTTGAGGAGAGCCCTCATGACCGCCGCACACGTTCGTGATGTCTCACCTGCTTTGAATCTGCCCTCCATACAGTGGGATGTTATGTGAATCTTTTCCGACAGTCCCATCTTTTGCTCTAGCTCTTGTGGCTGTTGTTGCTGCTGCTGTTGTTGCTGCTGTTGTGGATGTTGCGTTTGAGGTCGGTAGTAGTACCATTGTTGATTAGTGATCGATTGTTTGGCTGTGCTTTTTCCTTTGTTTGTGTCTTTCATTGTGTATGTCTGTCTCAGTCTGTCAGTTTGCCTGTCAGTTCGTTTTTCTTTTTTTCTTTGTTTTTCAAGTTTCGAATTTTCTGTCGAATTATTACAATTTTCAACGTCGTCAGAAGTGTAATACATAATATTAAATAAATAAATGTCATTAAACAGTTTTATTGCAAAATTTCAATGCACCACTACCGCACACAGACTGTTCAACGTTTCGATAGTGAAAAAAAAGCAAATTTAAATGTAGTTCAAGTGGGCAGTGATTAAAATTAACTGCGTGCGTGTACAAAACCTATTAAATCACGTACAACTGTAGCAATAAACGATGCAATAACGTATGTTAGCACTCAGCCATGAGCAAGCCTTGCTTATATTAATAGTACGATAAATTGATTTTTTTCAAATGTACAACACTCACAACCTAACCATTTTTTTTATCACATGAAGATGTGTCGAAACGAACCTCCTTAGTTATATATATAGATAGATAGATAGATAGACAGACAGACAAATAGACAGACAGACTTACATATACATATACGATACTTTATGAATCTAAATTAATAAGATTTCATTTATTTAAAACTTAAATAGTTAATAAAATGGTTGGTACAATTTTTTACCTTTTTCGTGAATGGTGGCAGCTTCAAACAAATTTATCGGATGATAAAAGTCTTTTTTGTTCTGTGTGCTTTTTTAATTTTTTATTATTTAAAAAATTATGCTCACTGAAAACAAAAGCGAAATGCTAGATCTATTATTAAGACGAAAGGTATTCAACTACTATTTTTTCTTCTATCTAAACTTAGTTCTCGTTAATTTAGAAATTTAGTTAGATAGATAAATAGCTAGTTTATTAGCTAGTTAGCTAGTTATTTAGTTAGCTAATTAGTTAGTTAACTAGCTAGTTAGTTGGTTGTTGATTGTTCAGCAGCTGTTTTTTTTTTGATCATCTCTGTCAAAAAATCAAAAATAAAAATTTGCGTTAGTTTAATTCCAAAAAATGAAAAATTAAAACAATTTGAAAACAGTTTTGATCACCCAGCCAAAAAAGCACTGCCAGCATCCGATCTATCACCTACTTTAAATCATCTCCCTATGAAATTAAACGTCTTACCTAATGATATTAATCAATTCGATTCAAGGTAAATACAAACATACAAACACACATACAACAGTATATACAAATACGAATACATACTCGTATACAGAAACAATACCAAAATTAGAATTAACCCTCTCTTCCTTTGTAAATATTGAGCACTTAATAAAATAATTTCAGGCACACATACGCTTATGTTAAATTCTTTAGCAATTTCAATCAATATTAACTTGCATTACATGCGTACATCTAGGTATTACCTATATCTAGAGGTATACATGTTCATCTAAATGTTTGTATGTACGTAGAGAAGAGAGAGAGAGAGAGAGAAGTAGAGAAGGATAGCGAAGAACATCTATTTCAATTTTCTGATTATGTAGACGATCTATTAAGGGATCCATATGTTGGTAGTATACAACAATCAGACGAGCTAATAGAGAAGATGGTGTTTTGTTAAGCATACAGGTGTTTATGATAGCGAGAGAGAGAGAGAGAGAGAGGGAGAGAGAGAGAGAGAAAGAATAACAAAAAGGAATATACATACATGTGAGAGACTGAGAGAGAGAGAAAGGGGGAGAGAGAGAGAGAGAGAGAGAGAGTCCAATACGCATGCTTTATGCACTTCAACGTCACCCACAATCATCTTCTTGCATCAGATGTGTCTAGTTACCAAGGGCATTTTTACTTTTTTATAAGCGCGTACCTACCTAGGACGAAATAATGCTTCAGACGTTCAAGCATGTAAATGTAATTAATAGTCGGGCGAGATTCACTATCAAATACAGCAAAAAGATCAACACATTTTTGAAGTTTATACCGCCAACTCGATGTATTTGAATTCCTCCTGTATTTACAATCAATGGTATGTCTCCATTGAGGTATTTACTTATAAATCCAGACATGTATTTGTTCGTATTCATGATGGTTACTTGAGTGTACATGAAAAATGTGTATTACAGAACTGACTGTATATTTTATCGGGTATTTGATTGTGTTGACGTTTTAATAAATGTATGTGTATTTATATGAGTGAATACACATTTGTATAGAGGTTTTATATCGTTTAAATTTGTATAAATTGGCGAATTAGATTGTTTAGTCATCATAAAAACATTTTGGACTGAATAAAATTTGAGGTACAGGTAGAATGAAAAACAATTTCTATTTAACAAGCAAACTGTACAACTAAAAATTAAAAAACTTTTTAAAAATCATCTTGATGTAAGCCTGTTTAAATCATCTAAAAACGTATCAAATTCGACGAAATCACTTAAATCAAATAATATTTTCAACTGTTGTAAATTCTCATAAATATCCTTAATAGTCGTAAAAACACTCGACCAAAAACTACAAATAGCATTGTTACTGATATCCTGTTTGGAAAATTGTTCACACACACAATCAACATTCATTTCATTCTCATTCGAGGTCTGATTCAATAATTTTCTTTTCATTAATTCGCCATTTTGAAATTTCTGCTTGAGTGATTCACAGATAGTTTTGCATTGAGTCGACAAGTTGGTTATTTCATCTTCAGGTGGGGATGGCTGAGAATTCAGGAAATCTTTGTATTTGATTGACATGCTGAAAATTTAATAAAAATATTTTAAGAAAATAAAAATTATTTTTTAACACAATATATTGCAAAGAGCAAAAACAACAGATCAAATGGTTACCTCAATAAATTCTCAAGTCGATGAAAATTCACAAAAATTTGATACCCATCCTCCAATCCATCATTGAAGCCGTTCTGCAGGCTAACCTCACAACCGACCAAATAGCCATCTCTGTATCCTTCCTAATTTTTAAAATAAATTAGTGAAAAATTAGTATGTTTTTTTTATTTAGTAATCTAAGGACTTTATCTTTTTATGAGACATAGTACTCTGGAAAAATAAATTAAATTAAATATTAATTACTATGAAAAACTAATACATTTTTATATAATTTTTATTATTTAATATTGATGTTGATCTGTCCAAAAAATATTTTTAAAAAATAATAAATTATTATTTAAAACTAACAGTGTGTCTGTTTTTCTCTAATTTGCTCCACGCCTGGCCGTCAAGATCGTAATCCATGGTCAAATTTTTTAGACCCAAATCATCAACTCTTAATATAATTATTATATTATAATATAATTTAATTCAAATTAAATTAATAATGAAAATAAATAAATAAAGTTTATTTTAATGAATAAATAAACTAGATTTGTATGCATTTTAAAAGTGAAGAAAGTTACAAATGGAAATTACAGAAAGTTTCCTCAGCTAATATGATCATTTTCCCATTAAAATGTACCCGTATGGAGTATACATAGTTAATACACGTGTATATAACACAATTACTACACATTTTTTTACTTTGATTTTGATTTAGACATACATTCAACGTTTTATTACGTTTTTTCCATCATATTTTCAAAAAAAAAAAAAAACAAAGTCTATATTTTGAAGCTTATAACTTAAATTCCCTTTTAAATTATTTCTTCACCTTGCACACCACATACGTAAAAGAAAACATTTTTTTAAGTAGAATCGAACGATCGTAAGAAAAAATTGGAAAAAATACGACGGCCAGGCGTTCGAAATGACGGACGATGGAAAAGGAGAAAATGAGCAGGCATTTAGATACATGTATCAACTGGCCGACTTTCTGCAAACGTCGGATAACGCCGTCCGCATTTTTTTATCTCTGCTCTTGGGTAGGATGGCCTTTTAATTTTTTTATTTAATAATATATTTCATTTAATCTTTAATGATAATAAATTATTTTAATAGTTAATAATAATTATGCGTGATAAATATTTTTTAAATATGACCTGCAACAAACACAGGATATCCATTGGCATGCATTTACAGAAAATACATTCTAGCACAATCCCCAATGATTCAGCATCTCTTCTTTACATTCTTTGGTCTCGGGTTGTGTTATTTCAATTTTGGTTAGGGATTTTTTTGTGAGTGTTTTTATATTATTATTATTATTATTATTATTATTATTATTATTATTATTAATCACCATATAGGTACAGATGTGATACATTCTATCATAAATGTTGCACTAATTTATGTTACACTGTTAACTGTCGGTGGTTCTATGTTGTCTGTCATTCTTGCTTTTGTTATCAACATGGTTGGTTCATTTTTAGAATTATTTTTACAACAATTTTATTGTTTTTTTGTAGTCATAATTTTAATTTTATTACAATTTTTGTTGTTCTGTTGTTTTTGTGTTGTTGTATTTACTTATAATAATATAAAATTCTAATAAAAGCTATATACTTTAGCTTCCCAATAAATATGAGTTTGGCCCTTATATGAATAAATTATGTTAATAAGTTTGACATTTTTTGTTTCCATTTTTGCCTAGGGTTATTTATGCATTGGCTATTATTATACAATGAACGAGAGTTATACGATAAAATGGACAACGCCACATTGTGTTCTATGTTTGAGGCTCATTGGTCTGGTTTTCGATGTCTACGATGGTGCAACCAATAAGGTGCTTCTATTTATTCTTTAGTTTTTTTTATTTGTTTTTTCATCTATGCTTTTTTTAGATTTTACCTTTGGTTTTAAGTTATGACAATTATGAAAAATTGATTTCAAATCAGGAAAAACTGTCCGCAGACCAATTAGAATCTTGTCTACTGAAGATCCCATCGTTGTTAGAGATCTGTGGTCACACTTACTGTTTTGGAGGCTTTCTTGTTGGACCCCAAGTTAGTGAAGAATTAGTGAATTTTCAAATTAGTGAATTCTTAATTTAATTAGAAATTGCTATTTCTATATTTATCAAATTCTCAAATTAGTGTAATAATTCACTTTCAGTTCTCAATGAAAAAGTATCTGGACTTTGTTAATAGAAAACATTTAAAGGGACCAAATGATAAACCAAACAGGTTTTCCACTCTTTCTCTCTCTCTCTCTTTCTCTCTTTCTCTCTCTCTCTCTCTCTCTCTCTCTCTCTTTCTCTCTTTCTTTCTGTCTATTTAACTATTTTTTTTCTGTCTCTTTATATCTTTGTTTCTCAGCTTTATCTTTTTCTCTTTCTTCTTTTTTTAATCTAATTTTATCCAATTTACAATTTATCCCCTCACATATTCATTAACTCATCTGTTAATCCATCCATTCATTCATTTATTCATTCATTCAATCATTCTTTCTTTCATCCCCAACAGCATCAAACCATCAGTCCATCGTTTAATGATTGGCATGCTTTATGCGGTAATCTACCAGCTGACCAATCCCTACCTGCCAGATTCTGCCCTAACTTCAAAGGAACTTTTAGTAAGGGTTTACATTAATTTCAATTTCATGTTTATATTTGTTTTTTATTATACCAAAATTGATATATGTGACGTTTTTTTTTGATTTACCAAAGATTATTCATAAATATACGTTTAAAAATATGAGTTTAGATCTATATCAAAATTCGTTAAAAATAAAAATTGGTGTTAAATTTCGTGAAAATTATTTTAAAAAAATAATGAAATGTGGTATAAATTGATAATTGATTTTTAAAAATATTAAAATGTAATATAAATTGATAATTGATTTTAAAAAATAATATAATTTAATAGAAATTAATAAATGAATGAATGAATAAATGACTGACATTAATTAGGATTCATCATCATTCCTGTACAAATGCTTCTTCATCACTCTCTGGTCTAAATTCATGCTGTACAAGTACATTGGGGTTTGGCTTATCTCAGTTAGTAGCAGTAGTAGTAGTATGAAACAGATGTTATTATTATTATTCGTTATAATTACTATTTTTTGTTATTTATTTTGTTAATTACTATTTATTTATATTTATGTTTTTTATTATTTTCAATCTTTTTAAAAATTATTGTCATCTAGTAAATCTTATTATTATTATTATCATTATTATTATTATTTTATTATTGTTGTTGTTGTTGTTATTAGGAAGGTGCCTGCATTCTCATGGGCCTCTCATACAATGGCACGGAAATCATCCAGAAAAGCGAGACGAAATCCGGCGGCGTCGGGAACGGATTAGGGATCAGGGATGTGCGTGAAAAGTGGGACGGGTGTAAGAATGTAAAAATTGTAGATTATGAGAGAGCCAGCATGTGCCAGGATCTCGTTTCGTCGTTTAACATCAACACTAATAAGTGGATGGCAAAGTTAGCATTGTGTGCAGTGGGGTCTGTTTTTTTTTGTTGTTGCTGTAACGACCATCAAAAAGATAGAATGATTGATTAATGGATGGATGGATGGATGGATGGATGGATGGATAGATAGATAGATAGATAGATAGATAGATAGATAGAGAGATAGATGTGTAGATGTGTAGATAAAATGGTTGGTAGATAAATTGATACACGCGTACGCATACAACAAAACTTATTCAAACGTATTCTCAGGTACGTTTTCAAGAGGTTAAAGTTCATAGGTAACAAGGATTTATCCCAAGTGGCGACCCTGGCATTCCTGGCTCTCTGGCACGGATTATATTCCGGATATTTTATGAACTTCTTCCTGGAGTTTTTTCTCATAAAGTTTGAGAGAGAGGTTTGTGATGGATATAAATGATGACGCTGATGTGACTGTGCGACCTATTTTGTCGTTGTTTCCCAACTAGTTTACTCAAGTTCCCGCCATAAACAACCTGGTGACCTACATTAGAGGCATGCCATTGGGTCATTTTGTAATCTGGGTCATCAAGAAAGTTCACCTACAGTTCATTCTCGGCTATTCCCTTGTATCATTCTGTCTCTTCACTTACTCAAGATATTTGAAGGTGTGTTTGAGTTTGTATATTTGTTTGTGTGCTTATTTGTTTGTGTATGTGTGCGTGTGTGTGTCTGTGTGCGTGTGTGTGTGTGTGCGTGAGTTGTTTCATCTCACATTGTTTTTGGTTACAATAGGTCTACTGTTCCGTCTTCTGCATTGTGCATGTCGTCCATATGATCCTCTGGCCAGCATTTTTCTACTGGTACAAGAGTATGAAGTAAGTATTTCGTAGTTGATTGATTGATTGATCGACTTGATTGATTGATTGATTTGATGTTTGATTGGGTTGTTAGGTGGTCGATTGATTCGGTGTTTGATTGGCCGATTAGTTCATTTTTTTATCATTCATCCATTCATTTTATTAAGTCATCCTTCCATTCATTCGTTCATTCATTCATTCGTACTATCAATATAAAATCAGCAGACCAATCAAAAAACTCGAATCAGACGCGCCAAAAAAAGTTGAAGTAGGTGGCACCGGTGATGGCAAGATTTCATAGTCAACATCCAGTCGTCAGAACAACAACAACAACAACAACAATAATAATAATAAATAATAAAAATAATAAATAATAATAATAAATAATAATAATGTTTTTTCGTTTAAGTTTTCTCTTTCTTCTTCCAATGATATGTTCTCATACTTTTGTTGTTACAGTCACATTGTACATATAAGATATATACGTTTATGACATTGTTATTGTTGTTGTTGCTGTTGTTGTTGCTGTTGTTGTTGCTGTTGTTGTTGTTGTTGTTGTTGTTGTTATCGACTTTCGATTGCATTTTTATTTCTCATAAAATGGTGAATGTTAGATCTTGATGCAGCAATTGTTGTTGTTATTGTTGTTGTTGTTATCGTTAATGTATTGCTGTCATTAACGTTTCGTTTTTTCATATCATTCATAAATATTAACTATCGAGAGAGAGAGAGAAAGAGAGAGAGAGAGAGAGAGAGAGATCAAAATACTGTAAATATGTAGACGTTTTAGTTTTATTTAGAGTAAAAAAAATAGACGAAGAATAATAATAAACAGAGAATGATAATTTTTTTTTTGCTTTGTTTCCCATTTAAGAGTTCTATGTTCTTTTTTTTCTGTATTTGATAACTCCTATTATCGTCATTCTGAAAAAATATCGATCTTCTATGTTATTATTATTATTACTATTATTATTATTATTAGTGGTGGTAGTAGTAGTAATAGTAGAGGTAGTAGTAGTAGTAGTAGTGGAGATGGTAGTAGTGGTGGTGGTGGTAGTAGTAGTAGTAGTGGTGGTGGTATTAGTAGTAGTAGTAGTAGTTGCACTTCAAGAAGAATCATATTTATTTATATACATAGTAAACAATTATAGAATTTTTTTCGGCTTTTCGTTTCGTTTCTTCCTTCTTTTCTTTCTATTAACGTTCCTTTGTTTTCTGACATTTTACTGTACTGCGTATGAATGAATGTATTGTTAGAAGAGAGAGATAGAGAGAGAGTGAGAGAGAGTGAGAGAGAGTATGAGAAAGAGTATGAGGAAGAGTATGAGAGAGTATTTATGTATATGTAAGTATTAGCTGGCTAGTGTTGTGGTGTTTGTTGTGTTATTCACACACATTCATTCATTCATTTTTATGCTTCTTTTTTTATGGTTTCATATTTTTTTAAGAAGTTTGTATAAGGTCGAGGATAATAATAATAAGAGTAATTATAGTAATGATATTAATTATTAATAGGTAAATAATTGTTTTAATTATAGTCATAATATATATATATATACATATATATATATATATATATATGTGTGTGTGTCATTTCGATTTTATTTTGGTTACAGAAAAAGACAAGTTTTCTTAGCACTGATTTTTATTATTATATCGCAAACAACATACAAGTGTGTGTTTTTGTGTGTGTCCATGTATTTGTGTGTGTGTGTGTGTGTGTGTGTGTCCATGTATTTGTGTGTGTGTGTGTGTCCATGTATTTGTGTGTGTGACTATGAAACTTATATTGTAAAACTTGATTACCTAGACAATTAGTTAATTAGTTAATGATGTTTATTATTTCTTGATTAATATACATTAATTCGGTTGTGCAATGATAATAATGATTGTGTTATTATTATTGTTGTTATTATTATTGTTGTTATTATTATTATTGTTGTTGTTGTGGTGTGGTTGTGGTTGTTGTTTTGGGTTTAGAACAAATGTATTTCTTTCTTTCACCAAGATATAAATAAATAAATAATCATGCAGTTTATTCGGTGTCTTTGGTTACCTGTCATTGTGATGATGAGGACGATGATGTTGATGACGATGACGACGGCGATGATGATGATGGTGGTGGTTATGAAAATGACGGTGCGATTCAACGCTTAGTTCTGAGTTTTATGGGTTAATTTGAAACCTTAACGCAAAATTTTAATGGATGTGATTAAAATATCATGTTATAAAAATTTATAGAATACCGGTAATAGAATAATTATAGTTAGATGGAAATAATTATTACTATTATTATTATTATTATTGTTTTAATAAGTCTATATCTCACTTCAATCACTCTCCGTTTGATGTCATCATGGTCGCCATCTTCCTGGCCATCTTTATGCAGATGACGTCAGCCTTAGGGCCGGCCAATGATCTTTCTTCCACCTTGCTTCCTTCAGCGCCATTGGTCCGCTGGAATGTTGCGTCATCGGCTACTTCTCCCACTCTTCCCATTTCAATGTAATTGATGCTGACGGTGATGATAATGATTATTATTATTATTAGTAGTAGTAGTAGTAGTGGCAGTAGTAGTAGTAGTAATAGTAGTAGTAGTAGTGGCAATAGTAGTAGTAATAGTAGTAGTAGTAGTGGCAATAGTAGAAGTAATAGTAGTAGTAGTAGTAGCAATAGTAGTAGTAGTAATAGTAGTAGTAGTAATAGTAGTAGTAGTAATATATTTATAATTATTATTGTTATAGTTAGTAGTAGTGGTAAAGACATTTATTGTAGAACTTACAGTGCGATAGACATCTTCGACTGGAATCTGAATTATTAAAAAAAAATTAATTTGAATTTATTCAATTAATAAATTAATAAAATTGAAGTTTCCGACCGGTCTCCAACAACAAATACTTCTATTACACCGACCGTTCGAGTCAGATGGCATCAAAAGTTGTAAACCGACAACGAAACCGACGAATATTGTTAACATAAATAATGACAACGAATAAACCGACATACCGATTGGCAGTAGAGGACGGCGAAAGAAGTTGAAACAAATGCAAGATCAACGTTTTAAAGTAGAATACTCATCTCTTTTATACCAATTGCAGGATAGAGAGAATGAGTAAGTGAAGAAATGAGCGAACGAAAGACTGTACGAACGAACGAATGAATGATTGAATGAATAAATGACGAACCCTTAAACGAATGAATATATGAATAGTTGGGTTTAACTGCTAGCAATTTATAAACATGTAAAAGTATATTCAGTTACTTTTCAATTTATGTATATATGTATGTATAAATACTCACACATGTGCATATATACACATACATACATACATGTATATTTGCATACATACACAGGTATTTATATATAGATGTATATATATATTATAAATAAATTTTGAGCTAGCAAGTTGTTAAAGTTAATGTCACCCCATCATGTGCAAACATACACACACATACACACACGCACACACATACATACAGACATATATATTTATACACACAAACACACACATATATATTATATATAAACGCATTTTGAGCTGGCAAGTTGTTAAAATTAATGTCACTTCATCATCATAAATTTATGTCTATTTATATCAATTATTATTTTTGTGTTTTGCAGTTATTATTATTGTTATTGTTGCTGCTGTTGTTGTTGTTGTTGTTATTTATGTTATTACATCTCGCGGTAGGTTTGTCATGAGTGATTTTTTAATGTCTGTCATTTTAAAGATGGTGTTTTTTGTTGTTATGTCAAATTGTTGTTGATGACGTTGTTGTTGTTGATGTTGTTGTTGATGTTGTTGTTGATGTTGTTGTTGATGTTGTTGTTAATGTTGATGTTGTTGTTGTTGTTAATGTTGCTGTTGTTGATGTTGTTGATGTTGTTTGTTGAATGGATGAATGAATGAATGAATGAACGAACGAACGAACGAACGAACGAATGAATGAATGAATGAATGAATGAGTGAATGAATAAACGAACAAACGAGCGAACGAACAAGCAAACGAACAAACGAACGAACGAATGAATGACAGATTGACAGTTAGATTCATGCTATCATGACATCAATGAAATGTAAACGACTATTTGAAATAACGCATCAAACCACATTCAGTCATTTTTCATATTAATAATACCCAAAAATATCCGCTTTGTTATGCATATACACACGCACATGTATACACACATACATACACACACAAACACACACAAACACTTATTCACAAACACATAATTATTCACACACACACACACACACACACACACACACACTATATATACATACATACATATATATATATATATACTCACACATACACACATATACACACACATTCTTATATGTTCAAACATACACACACACATACGCACACACACATACAAACACACACACAACACATACACACACATACATGAAGCTCAAACATGTGGCGAGTCTAAAACAGTTATCTAATTACATTGACATTTAAAATTTGAGAAGAAAATTATGATTAAATATGAAATTATATTATAATAATAAAAATAATAATTATAACTATTAGTAGTAGTATTAATATTTATAATTTTTATTATTAACGATATTGGTATTAAAATAAGACGGTTAACATTTCAAACAAGCACGACAACCCAAGCAGCGTACGTATCAGGTTCCGTGGAATGAAGGATGGTGAGAGTAAAAAATGAAGGAATGACTGAGAGCGAAATTTGAAGAGAAAGAAACGGGAAGGGAGAGCAGAGAGACAGAGACAGAGAGAGAAAGAGAGAGAGAGAGGGAGGGAGGGAGAGAATATAATGAAAAAAACAGAGAGTTAATGAACGGTTAAAAATATGTTTAGAAAAAAAATCAAAGAGAATCAGAAAAAAATAATGAAATAGAAAGAAAGACGGAAGAAGACAAAAAGAGAAATGGAGAGAGAGAGAGAGAGAGAGAGAGAGAGAGAAAGAGAGAACAAAAGAAAAAATATGGAGCAAAATTCAAATGAAAGAAAAATTTTATTTTCTCAAATCATCAAATTTATTCGCCCTTTTAAAATATTATCAATATGATATCCTGAGTTATTTGCAGTTTTTCAACACAGTTGTGTTTATAATTAGATCACTCGGAAAGTCTTCTCTGATTGGCTGGTGCAATCGTAAATTTGGACAGCCCACTGGGTTACTCCCGACCAATTAGGTGACGAGTTTCATTGCACGTGGTATAATTGCGTGGCGATCGTAGGCGGAGACTAAAAATTATATGGCGGCGATGATGATGATATCGTTATTCTTCAGGATGAGGATGATGATGCTGATGATTTTAACGATGATGCTGATGAGGAGGAGGAGGATGTTGGTGGTAATGATGACGAGGATGATGACGGTAATATGAATAACAACAATAATAACAACAGTAATAATAATAATCATAATAATAATAATGACAATTATGTTAATTAGGACGATGATACTATATATATATGATATGAGCCTTTAAAACAAACAAATCAGAGAACGGAAATAGTGATTAGCAAATGATCATTACAAATAGACCATTATATATATATATATATATATATATATATACATATGTATAGTATATATATATACATAGGATATATATATATATATATAGGATGATGTTAAGGATGAATTTGCATGTGCACAATATCAGCATCAGATAAACATTACCAAACAATTAGTTATATATACATATATATATATATATATATATATATATATACATATATACGTACGTACATATATATATATATATGTATATATATATATATGTATATATATATATATATGTATATATATATATAGTGGAGGGAGTTTTTCTTTAAAGAGTCAATTGAGTTTACAACCGTTGAGCATTAAAAATTGCATGTTGTTGTTGCTATTGTTGTTGTTAGTATTTTTTGATGTGTATTTTTTGATGTTTATGTTGTTGTTGTTGTTGTTGTTGTTAATGTTGTTGGTGGTGGTGGTGTTGTTGATGTTGTTGTTGATGTTGTTGATGTTGTTGTTGTTGTTGTTGGTGGTGGTGGTGTCGTTGTTGAATGTTTCATGTTCGTTGATTAAAGCTTAAATTATTATTTAAAAAATGATAATTATCGTTGTTTTTTTTTTATTTAATTTTGCTAGATTTAAATGCATTTCCTATTAAAATTTTTAAATTAACGGGCAAAAATTACAATTTAGAATGTTTTTTTTTTTACAGTTTGCGTAAGTCTACTTGTAACTCGGTATACATGTAATTTCGATTAAGTTAGTAACATGGCTTCATTCTCAATTGACGAGATACTCTTTGGAGGGAGAATTAAAAACCAAACTAACAACAACAACAACATCATCAACATCAACAATATCAATGAAAATATTGCTAACGACAACAACAACAACATCAATATTAACACCAATACAATCATCTTCAATAGAGCCAACAATGACAACAACAACAATAACAACAACCATCGCGACAACACTAATGTCTCGAAAAACATCAACTTATGCAACAGCAACAACAACAGCAACAACATCAACAACAACCTCAACAATGTCGAAAACCACAAAAACGCACATTACATCAGCAAAACGAAAATCGAAAATTCAGTGGCCTTAGATCAGGATTACAGTAACAACAAAAACATTAAAAATAACATTAAAACTTATAACAATGACGATGATGATAACGTTGATGATGATAACAATGATGATAATAATAATAACAAAATAAGCAACAACTACTTCAACAGCAACAACATTTTTGTCAACAATTTAGGTTTTAGCGCGCCACAATTTTTCCGCCAACCACAACATCACAATCAACACCACCAGCAACAACAACATCAACATCATCATCATCACCATCACCAACAACAACAACACCATCTCCAACAACAACATCATCATCATCACCAACAACAACAACAACGTCATCATCATCACCAACAGAGTTCCTCATGCCTTTTCAAGCTTTCCAAAAAAAATTTCGACACGCCTTCAATCGTACAATCAACAAACAACCAAACAACAACATCATCATCATCGGTGCCTTTGCAACTAGCATCATCACCAGCGTTATCATCATCGTCATCATCATCGTCGTCGTCATCACTGAGACCCAACGTCATTTTAACATCCTCGCCAATATCATCTTCATCTGCTGATCAAAATGCATACAATCGTATTGACAACAATACCAACATCAATACTACTAATAATAATATTAATAATAATAACAACAACAATCATTCCAACAGTCAAAATTACAGTAGCCTTAGTATTAGTAGCAGCAACATCATTAAAGTCAATGACAACAATAATAATAACAGTGGTAATAATAATAATAGCTGTCATCATCATCATCACCACCAGGATCCAACATCGTCATCATCATCACCGCCGACAACGAGTGCCCAATCAAATATGATGCAGAGGAAAAGGTCAAGAGCCGCATTTTCACATGCACAGGTCGGTTGGTTGATTTGATTGGTTGATTGGTTGACTTGATTGACATGATTGGCTGGTTGGTTGATTTGATTGGTTGATTGGTTGACTTGATTGACATGATTGGCTGGTTGGTTGATTTGATTGGTTGATTTGATTGGTTGGTTGGTTGTTTAGTTGAGTTGATCGGTTGGTTGGTTGATGCGAATGATTTGATTGGTTGATTTATTTGAATAATTTGATTCGTTGGTCGGTTGATTTGAATGATTGATTCGATTGGTTGATTGATTGATTCGAAAGATTTGGTATGGTTGGTTGCATGATTCGATTGCTTTGATTGGTTAGTTGAGTAGTTTGAATGATTTCATTGGTTAGTGGTTTCGATTGATTAACTGATCAATTGGTTCGATTGGCTGATGATTGATTGATTAATTCCTGAATTAACTAACTGTTATACTGTGAATTGGATTTAATAAGAACTGATCAAATCATCAGCCGGTGGTTTCATTATCATACCACCACCACCACCAACATCATCATCACCACCACCACCACCATCATTATCATCACCACCACCATCATCATTATCATCACCACGTAGGTATACGAGCTCGAACGTCGGTTCAGTCAGCAACGATATCTATCCGGTTCTGACCGATCGAATCTCGCCCAAAAACTCCGACTTACCGAAACCCAAGTTAAAATTTGGTTCCAAAATAGACGCTACAAAACTAAACGGAAGTTGCAAACGGATGCAATGACGTCATCGCCGACTATTTTTAGCGAGGTCGGCGGTATGGATGGCGTTGATTTATTTAGCGCAAAATATTTCTACGGATTTGCTGGCAATCCTCATCTGTGGTCGCACAAAAATGGTTTGGCAGTTGGCGGAATTGGAAAGTATGGGAAGACGGGGAGGAATTCCGGTGAAGTTGGTGCCAATGTTAGCGGCTTGGGAAGTTGGATTGTTGGGAATGTGAGTGCTGGGATCAGCGAGGAAAATTTTTTCAGGGATTTGTCTCAACAACAACAACAGCAGCAGCAGCAACATCAGTTACATCAACAACAACAACACCAGCAACAACAACAACATCAGTTGCGTCAACATCAACAACAGGAGAACCACCGTCAAATGGAACAGTTTCATCAACACCAGCTGCTTCTGCATCGCTCCGAGCAGATGTAAGGATATTATCATGAATAGCTACAACAACAACCACAACAACAACGATCAGAACAACAGTATTAATTTATACAACATCAACAACAACAATAGCAATAATAGATATAATATAATTATCGACGCTAAAACTGATATTGACGTACATAAACACAACAACCTAAAGAACAACAACAACAACAATGATAATAATAACATTGACAACAAAAACATAGATGATGAATATAACGGAAATGACATCAAAAACCCTTTCGCTATCAAAGACAGTAAATATTCTATGTCCGATTGTAAAAATATTGCTAACACCAAACAATCAGTTAATTTTTTTGATGAATAGTAACATGAATAGCGTTAATTACATCAACAACAACATCAACAACAACAACATAAACAACAAAAACAACAACATCAACAACAACAACAATTTTTTTTATCTAAAACATTAACTAAATTGTTATCATTGGTTCTGTTCGTTATTATTATTATTATTATTAATTTTTTAAACTTTTTAATTAATTTATATTGAAATTTTTGAAAACATTTTGCTTATTATAATTATAATTATTATTATATGTGTATATATAATATGAAAACAAATAAATACTTCTGAAAAAAGCCTTAAGAGAGTCGAATTTTTTTTTAAATAACGAAATGTTGAGTAGGAATAACAATATAAAAACAGGTGTGTATGTGTGTGTGTACGTGTGTTTCTAAATTCTATTATGGTCATCCTGCTTTCTTTTAATTTTAAATTTTGAGAAGCAAATAAAATTTCGTTTCGTTTCGTTTCGTTTGTGTGTCTGGGTACGTATGTATGTAATGAATGTATGTATGTATGTATGTATGTTTGTATGTATGCATGCATGAATGTATGTATGTATGTACGTATACCTACATATACATAAATACATGCATACAAACATCCAAACATACAAAAATACATACATACAGGCACTTAAATGCATACATAAATTAAACCATAGATGATTATGTATATTAGTCTTTATCATTTTATTTTAAGTGTTAAGCACTAAGGAAAGGATCATGAAATGCTTGCATGCATACAAACATACATACATACAAACATACATACATACAAACATACATACATACAAACATACATACATGCACACTCACATACATGTACATTGTACATACACACACAAACGTGAACACTTAACTTTATCATAATTTCATTCATACAAGGTGTTTGTTTATGGAAAGTCACTTTACGCATCTTAGTATGTTTACGTATGTATGTGTGTTCATTTGTGTGTGTGTGTTTATGTATATGTGCATGGATGTGTGCGTGTTTACGTATATGTGCATGGATGTGTGTGTGTGTTTGTATGTATGTTTGTATGTATCTGTGTATTGAATTGTTTTTTGGTAATATGTATGTATGTATGTTTGTGTGTGTGTGTATATATATGTGTGTGTGTGTATGTGTACAACAACACATAATACAAAGCATTCGTCTACTCATCATCATCATCGTCGTCGTCGGGTTATCATCACTTCATTTATAATGGCTAGCTCTTAACCGCAATTAGCAGTGCAAATTACATTACAGTGCACACACACACGTACACACACACACATACAATACATACGCGCACACACACACACACCAATGTAATCATTGGTTGTCTCTCCTAAACCATATTTTATTTCCAGTTATGTTAAAACTTACAATTCATACAACCGTCACAGAACTAAGTAGCATCTACACACACACGCACACACGCACGCACACACACGCACGCACACACGCACACATCTTAATATAGCACTTGTAACATCATAGTGCGTCCGATGAAGAACCATTGAATACTGCAGATGAGTGTGCGCAAGAGAAAGCCATGAGGCTCTAAGATACATTTTCCCATCATCTTCATCATCTTCTTCACCATTATCATCTTCATCTTCGTCCTCATCACCATCGTCACCATCATCGTCTCCATCATCTTCATCATTTTTATCGTCATCATCATAACAGCATAAGAAACTACAAATTCATCGAACAACGACAATGATAGCATTTGATTTCCTCTCTAATTTAGCATCGTCTAAGGTGCCAAAAGAACAATGAACACACACACACGCACGCACACACGCACACACACACACGTAGCGGACAAGCGGAGGAGCGGGTGAATCTTATCTTAAGGATCTCATTTATGACGTCATAATTGCGTCATTAGGTTATCTCGAGTGATACTATATAAATGCCTACGCGTCCGTCCATATTTTTTCCTGTGTGTGCGTGTGTGTGTGCGTGCGCGCGTGTGTTTTTTACGGATGTGCATGTTAATGATTTCAATTACGAAAGTAAAAATGAAATGTTCGCCTGTTTGTTGGTTTACAATTTTTTTCCATGCGTTCGTTTTTAGTGACAAGTGCGAAAAAATGAACTGGAAATAAAACCGAGATGCACTCTCTCACACACTCACGCACACACACACTCACACACTCAGACATACATGCACGCATGCATGCACACACACACGCACACGCTCTTGCGTGCAATATTGCAAAACAAATAAACAATATTAAAAAACCCCGAAGCAGAAATCAGCAAGCGATTGAACGAACGAACGAACGAACGGATGAACAGCAGGTGAACAATTAAACAAATGAACAACGTTATTAATAACTGGTAATAATAAATAGAAACGAACTCCCTTTCAGTACACGGATGCACACATACAACACACTTACTGGAACACATACATAAATACACACACAAACACACACACACGTACATACATTCACACCCATTTATACAAACAAGCACACGTACACACGTACATAAACATACATACATACATGCATACGTACATAAACATACATACATACACAATTACATACATATAAATCATAAGTAAATAGGTATTATTTATTTACACAAGAGGCTGAAATACGCAAGTTAAGACGGGTTCTGTGGCCTTTGAACTAATGATCTGACCCGATTTATCGATGTGATTCTCGAGTTGACCTACAAATATGACTGTCCACGTGTGTGTGTGTGTGAGTGTGTTTGCATGTATGTGTGTACGTGCGTGCGTGCGTGCGTGTATGTGTGCGTGTGTACACATGTAAATAGGTAATGAACGTAACGTGATATGATCATCTTCATCATTTATTTAACACTTGAAAGCTATCTGCCGTCTCAATCTAGGAAGATGATGGTGGTGATGATGATGGAGTGATGATGATGATAGAATGATGATGATGATGGTGATGGAGTGATGGTGATGATGATGATGATGATGATGATGATGGAGTGATGACGATGATGATGGAGTGATGATGATGATGATGATAACGATGATGATGATGATGGAGTGATGATGATGATGATGATGATGATGATGATGATGATGATGATGATGATGATGATGGAGTGATGATGATGATGATGATGGAGTGATGATGATGATGACGATGATGATGGAGTGATGATGATGATGATGACGATGATGATGACGATGATGATGACAATGATGATCATCTATTATAACTAACCAACTTAACACACCGTGGTTGTAATTAGTACAAAGGAGGTTAAGAGATATAAGATTTTATTCAAAATAAGTACGTACTATCGTCATCATCACGTGATCGTCGTCATCATCATCATCATCATCATCATCATC
>NW_008703617.1:1531648-1542441 GCF_000326865.2 Helobdella robusta | reverse complement strand
ATATCATATTATGAATGAGATAGTGGGGACATGTTGATGACGATGATGATGATGATGATGATGAGAATGATGATGATGATGATGATGATGATGATGACGACGACGATGTTTTTGAAGATGCTGATGATGATGGTGTTACTGAAGATGATGTTACTGATGACGATGATGACGACGATGCTGATTATGCTGATGATGACGTCAGTATGACGATGGTGATCGTGGTGTGGTGAATACGTATTTGACACGATATAAAGTAAATAAGCCTAAATGGAATTCATCAATGTAGAGTGATTTATAAGAACTTGTATATCACCAATTCCTACTGACACACGTACACACACACACGCACACATGAACACACACACACACACGCACACATACATACACACACATACGTACATACAAACACCTACAAACACACATACATTCATACATACACACACATACACATATATACACATACATACAAACACACAAACACATACAAACACAGATACATTCAAAACACACACATACACATAAAAACACACACATACATACACACATTTCGAACAACGATATAAACACAATCACAAACACCTACTCCATTTAGATGTTGGTTCGACTGACTACAACAATGGCCTTTCATCGTTAATTAGATACCCAAATTTAGAACTGGCCAATATCTTCCCGTCAAATGGTCACTGAGATGTATTGTAACATTATTAATGTGATTCAAAATAATTGATTAGTGACGTCATTTCATTTGTATTTTAGCAAACATTTTTTGTTGGTAATTATCCACAAATAAGGCCTTATAAAATGATACACTAGTCAAAATCAACAGAAACTTACACAGAAACATACACAAACTTACATAGAAACATACATACATACATACATACATACATACATACATACATACATACATACATACATACATACATACATACATACAAACAAACAAACAAACGAATATACAAATATAAGCAGATACATATACAAACGAACACATACATACATCGCCATATATATGCACTGCACCACATTGTAATGCTATGCAATGTAAACAAACATGTCCGAATAGTTGATTATAAAGAGAATTCAATACAAAAATACAGACACATACATTCACACATACATACATACATACATACATACATACATACATACATACATACATACATACATACATACATACATACATGCATACATACATACATACATACATACATACATACATACATACATACATACATACATACATACATACATACATACATGCATGCATGCATGCATGCATGCATACATACATACACACATGCATACATATACATACACGTATTCAATAACATATTGTTGCATAAACATCCCCGGGCAAAATTGTCACATCTGATTGAATGGTGGCATCAAATCATGTTATTATTATTACAAGTTATTAACACAGACACACGTACACACACTCACACACACATATACATACCTACATATATACACACACATTCATACATGCACTCATATACACATACACGTTGGTTGTCTAACTGATCTGTAATTTAATTTGAACGTTGATTGATTAGTTGTTTGACGCCAATGAATAAATGAAGCATTGATTGGCTGATAGATAGATGGATGGATTGATGGATGGATGGATGGATGGATGGATGGACGGACGGACGGACGGACGGACAGACAGACAGACAGACAGACAGACAGACAAACAGGCAGTAAGAAAGACAGTCAGACAGACAGACAGACAGACAGACAGACAGACAGACAGATAGATAGATCGATCGATTGATTGATTAACTGGGAAGAGATATTTTTGTTATGAATAATATTAAATAAAATAGGATAGATATATGGGACGAGATGATACGATATCATACAATTTGTATAGAAATGATATAAAACTGGTATGATAGGATAGATAGATAGATAGATTATTGATTTGTAATTTTACTTTTATATACTGAGTTTTTTCATTAAGATTTAACTGTGTTTAATTACATTTTATCATTTATCTCATTTTTATTTCCACATTTATTCATTCAATTTGCAGATAATATTATTTTCATTGAAATGACAGTTTTATTTTTTATCTAAATTGAACTAAAATTTAATTATTTTATTTAGATGAAATAATTAAAACATCCCTATAAGCAAAATATTAACGTTATTTGTTATGTCATCAGTCTAATCTTTTATGTACATGGTCACTATTACGTTTTAATTTTAAATTCACATCTACTCATGCTGACATTCACTAAAAGTGAACTTAGTTTCAAAATTCGTTTCAAACCGCGCAAATTAAGTTCAGTAATTGCAGTATTCTAAACAATTTTTCAAATAATTTCATTTAAATATGGTGCCAGCGGACGTTTTGAGTTTCATAAAAGAATCTTTAGAAGATGAAAACAAAATTCTATCATTTAAATCTCTAAGTATTTCGCTCTGCATTCCTCAGTGCCAGGCAAAAAAATATTTACAATATTATGCTGATTCCAACAAGAAAAGTGATACTTTATTTTTATTGTTTTTATACAAAATTTTTGTAGATAATGATCACAATTTGAATCAAAATATGAACCACCATCCCATATAAATCACCATCACATAGTGTCATTTTCTAAACTAAAATAAAATAATTTTTTTTACTAATTTAGTAAGATTTTTTCATTAATTATTATAATTATAAATATTATGACTTCAGATGTGCAAGTGACGTATTGCATCGTTGGCCAGGTCTCGGATGCGGACAGACCTGACTCCAAAGTCTTAAAAGTATGTCTGTCTGATGCAGCAGGAAAGAATGACCTGATGAAAACATTTTTCTCAAAGCCCTCATGTCAGGTGTACAGCATCCAAAAATCTAAATTAAATAATCATTCTCTCCTTTATTCGTTTGATTATGATGCCAGTAAGAATTTAACATTTGGGGATAGAAATTTGTTCAGCATCAAATTGGAAAATGTTTCAATGCATGTGTTCAAATATCTCTCGAAACCTGCACAACCTCAAGTCGATGCTAGAAAACCACAAAAGTTGCAAACTTCTATTCCTCAGAAAACTGATTCTCAAAAATCTGATTTAGTTGCTAAAAGATCTAATGGTGTTGCTTCATTCTTTTCTAAAAACAAGACAGAACCACCAACAGAGCCTGCTAACAAAACTGGTGCAGAAAACGCGTTAAAAGATAAATCTAGTGACAAGACAAACAGTGAAACAACAAAGCAAGCAGGCAAACAGAATTCAGGAACACAAGACACAAAAAGTTTATCTGCTCTGTTCAGTAACCATGCAAAGAAAGCAAAACCTCCTGCCAATGAGTCGTCACAGAGGAGTGATTCTCAACATTCTGAAGTTAGTGAGAAGAGTTTAAAAGCATCTCAAACCAAAGTTGAAGAAGTTAATAAGAATGCTAAAAATAAATCAAACATTAAGATAGATAATGGCAAAAAGTCCAAAAAGTCTAAAAACAGCCATCCAGCAAAACGAAGAAGGAGAATAATTGCGGACAGTAGTGACGAAGATGATGACAGCGATGACAGTGAGGATGAACATAGAATCAGTGAAGATGATGATGAAGAAGAAGTGATGCAAACAAATCCTTACAACGAATCCCAGGACATGTTCGATGATGAACCCTGTCAGGAAACTTCAAACATGCAGTCTTCATCACATCAGAGGTCACAAGCATCATCAACTTCGTCAAACAAGAGAAAACTATCTCCAGATTCTCAGTCAGACACCGATGAAAAACATGAAACTAAAAGAAAACCAAGTAACAACAACTGCAACAACAACAACAACTCAGTCAGCCAAGCTGTGAAGAAGAAAAAAGTTTTAGAGACAAACACCTATCTAGATGATGATGGCTTCATGGTTACTGAGAAGGTTCATCAGAGTGTGGATGTCGTCGTTGCTGCTGCTGCTGTTGCTGATGATGATGAAGATGGTAGCCGAAAAAACGATGAAAAGGAAATTACAATTACAAACAATAGTAGCCATAAAACTAATGGAAATAATCTGCATGCAACTAAAATTGATGAACTTAAAACTGAAGTTAAGAAGGTTAAAATGGCACTGGTTCATTCGATTGTTTCTAAATTTGTTTGGTGTGAATATTTTCAAATTTTAGTTTAATTCAATGCACTTTTCTATAGTAGATATTCAGAAATATACTCCTCACTAAATCAAATTCATAGTCAAACAATTTAAAATCTAAAAAGTTTGGATCTTTCTATTTGTGTTTAAAATAATTTAGCCATTACTAATGCTTTTAATGTGATTTTATGTAGAGACCAAACATCTTAACAATCCTCTAATCCCAATTACAACAACACTAATGATCTTATAATTTAACTATAGTTAAAACACTTCCTAGAATTCAGACAGTGGGCGCGGTAGCAATGGCACTAGTAAGAAACAGCCACAGCAGGCCACTAAAAAGAAGACGCTGGCGACGGCAGCCACAAATAAGAAACAAGCCACTATTGGAAATTTCTTCACTAAAAAATAACCACACAATTTTTCCTGCTTTTTCCAGTCTTGGTAGCCATAAATTAAATGAAGTTAATTTATTGTGAACTTTTTGAGGTAATGCTTGATTCTTTTTTCCTCAATATCACTTAATTAGTTAATTAATTAAGAAGCAATTGGATAATTAGTTGGTTAATTAAGTAATTGAAAGGATGGTTAATTAATTAATTAATTAATTACATTTCACTGGTTTTTGTTTCAAAAAAGTTAAAAAACTAAACTAGCGTAGATCAATTGATCATCTTTTATAAGTGCAATGTGCCGACATAGTTTTAATATTACTATATAACGATAAATTAATCGCTTAAAATTATGTGTTTATATATATATTATATGAAATGTGTTTGTGTGTGTGTGTCGATTCGCAATTAGGTTTACAGAATTAAAAAAAACGAACACAACAACGATGTATAACAAAGTTTATTTAAAATATATTGGTGCAAATCGAAAATATACGTCTCTCTCTCTCTCTCTCTCTATATATATATATATATATATATATATATATTTGTGTGCTGTATTTTGTATTGCACAAAGTATATACTTAGAAATAACCTAATATATATATATATATATACAATATAACTAAGGTATGTGTATATATATATATATATATATATATATGATTTTAACATCACATCATCAATATATATATATATATATTTGTATAGCGCAAATAACAATCAATATATATATATATATATTTGTATAGCGCAACTTTAATTAAAACTAAACAATTGAAAATAATTGTTACAATGCACAAAAATAGTGATCTATATCTATTGTAAAAGTAGATTCGTATTTATATAAAGAATGATGGTTGATAAATGTCATTTGTCGCACACACTTGTATGTATATATACATACATATACATATGCGTGTGTAGGTATGTATGTATGTGTGTGCGTGTGTGTGCCTGTATTTGATCCATACATTATCTTATGTCATATATTATGTATGTATGTATATATATATATATATTGTTCTTGGAATAAAATACGTTATAGTAAAAAACAATGATCAGAGTGAATACAACAACAGGATGAACAAGTAAATTTCATTGAATATATATTACGTATGGAATAATAATTTAATAATAATTACAATATTATTAAAAATTATTGTTATAAAATTCTTAATTGATAATATTCGTTAAATATTGTTCTTACGTCATGTCGCTTTGCATGTGTGTACGTAACACTAAGCATGTGTCTATATGTTCACACTCAAAATATGGTTATGTATGGATATATGTGTGTGTATGTATGTGTGTGTAACTGTATGTCTGTAACTGTATGTGTGTGTAACTGTTTGTATACATAAGTGTATGTATATATATAATGTTGATCCTCCAATAAGAATACAGATTGACATAAACAAAACGTCACAACAACCAATCACAACAACCAACCAATCACAACAACCAATCAATCAACCAATCAATCAGTCATGACTTAATTAACGACTAACTCATTCCTAATACAATGAAGAATGCTTGAAGAAATAAGTGGTGAGAATGTTTTCGGACTTAATATGCCATTAGGAATTAATTTAATAATAACAATAATAATTATAATGGGAATAATTATAATTAATAATTATTATGGGAATAATTAATAATTATAATTATTTGTCTGCAAGATCGTCGGCTAAGACAAGATGAATGGCTTGACTAATGTATGGTTCTTGTTTGAAGTGGACAAGGCTTGCGTTACAATTTTTACGAGATTAGCTAGGACAGATGAACACAGTCACATGCTATCATTTTCAAATTAAACAATTTGCTAAGATGATATAATTAATTTAAGTTAAATTCAATTAAATTTGAATAATAAATAACAATGAAGAACTGGTAACTCAATCGAAAGAAGAATTTCTAAACGTTATGTAAAGTGACAAAATATAACTTTTTACGTTTCGGAACTAAAATTTAACATCAATATATCATCATTTCAATACATCAAGATCAAGATACCAGATGCTAAATGTCAAGACATCATTCATGGTAATGAAAACGTATTTGACTGAATGTTATTACTATCGAAGCGCTGATAGTTACGGTTGATATCATTAGCAGTGAGAAGGTCTATCTCGTCATCACTGCACGATTCTTCGTTGTTTAACAGCGGGGCTCTTGCAGAATTTCTATCGGAGCATTCCAAGCTGGAAACGTGAATTTCTGAATTTTTAAGAGGATCGCCATGGAAGATCAGACGATTGTGGTTATTTTTGTCATTCTCGCCGCTGAAAAGCGAGTCCTGCAAGGAACTCAAATTCTTACGTCTACGTGTTATGAATACGAAGAGCAGAATCAAGGAGGCTGAGAGGATGATGGCCAGTAGGACGATGACCACAAAAGTTGCTGACTTCCATTTTGTTTGGTCACTTGCTTCCATACTGACCGTGCATCCATCTGCGTTCCGGCAGATTTTGCACTCCCAACTGCAAGGCAAGCATTTATGATCTTCGGTAATGAAAAAAAAAAATTACGTCAATATGTTTGTTTACAGTTATGATTAGGTGCGTTTTGAAATTAAATTTACTAAAATTAACAAAAACATTTCGAAATGAATACAGAATCAAAGATTAACAAGAGAAACTTAAATAGTGGCAAATTAGTGACATTTAACCCTAGAAAAAACTACATACCATTTTCAGATGGAAAATACCCTTGAGGACATTGCGAGAGACACGCGTCCTTCAGAAGGTAGAGGTCCTTGGCACATGTTTTGTTCGTCGATGTAGCTTCTGTGAGCGTGTGAGAGGAAATAATTTTCGTTATTCATCATCAGTCAGTTTTATATTTAATCTAATGTATTAATAACGATTTGAGTTTGGTTTGTAAAAGTTTGCTGATAGGTAGTAGTAGAAATGTTATAAACTACTAGACTGGTTTGTTTTTTTTATCCAACTTTATTTGAAGGTTTGAAGTGAAAATAAGAAAAAAAGAAACAACGAATGTATTAAGACAAAAAAATTTAAAGTGTAATATGGTGACGGTCTTTAACGCACTTAGTAGAAACTCTTTTCAGTTTATAGAGTTAAATTACTTACAATTTACATTTAAAAAAAAACAACTCATAACAACAGTTTTTACAATTGAAAAAATCATGAAAAAGCATATATGAACAAAAATGAACAGCAAACTAAAATCTGTAAGAGAATCTGTAACAAACTGGAACGACGTTTCACACACATTTACACGTACACACACACACACACACACACACACACACACACACACACACACACACACACACACACGTACACACACACACACACACACACGCGTGTTGATGAATTAGATAGCATTTTATAGACATCAATTGATGAAAATCATGTTAGTTATATAAAAACTAATCAACGAAGAAGAAATAAAAATGAAAAAACAAAACGTAAAATCATATCAACAACAGTATCACCATTAAGACATGCAAATATTAATAAAAATTAATAATAAATAAATAAATCGAACTAAAATAACTAAACAAGGTTACCCAAAATATACCATAAAAAAAACCAGAATCATGCATATATATATAAATAAATAAATAAATACGAAATAATAAGTTATATATATGACAAAAAATAGAGTTAAAATGTTATCACAAAACCATTCAAATGTACTATACTCTCATTGTTATATATTTAGTTAAAATAAAGCATTCTACTACATCAACCATTCCTACTACAAACATTACCTGCATCTTTTGCCATCCCTATTTCAACACAATAAAAAATTATATATATATATATATATATATATATATATATATATATATATACATAGTTATATATAAAGAAATATATATAAATATAAAACACATGTGTGTTTACGTGTAAAGGTACCGAGTGTATATACAAACATAATAATAAGCGTATGTATATCACATGAAGGACCAAATGTAAAAAGTCTGAATATCAACAAGAAGAATGCGTATTCACACACACTCACACACAAACACACACTCTCACACGTACAAACACACTCACGTACAAGTACACACACACATCCATAATTCAAACTGTTTGGAATGTTGAACTCTAATGTTTGTTGAGTTTGCTTATAAACAATTCATACACACATAAAACAATTCATACACATATACAACAACTCATACACATACAACGCAAATAAATATACAAAGACAGTCAATATATAAAACAAACAAAAAAATCAATAAGGTCACTTGTATAAGAATTATAAATACAATATATATATATATATATATATGTGTGTGCGTGTGTGTGCGCGCGCGTGTGTGTACACATATATACGTGTGTGTATTCGATGTTGCTGTTGTTTGTATAACTATAAATTAGATAAAATGACCATGAAATATGCATATAAATTCATTAAAAAAAAGCTAAATTCAATTTGAAAAAAAAATGTTAAAAAAAAAATAGAGAACTAAATTAATTTAATTATATAATTAGTATTAAATTATTAACTACATAAATAAATTAATGAAAAAGTTTCTTAGAAATCATATTATTTTAAGAAAGCAGTGGCAATTGTAGATAGACGAGAAGAAGAAGAAGAAGAAGCATAGAATATGTTAGCTCACTAGTTTCAATGGATTTGATATTCGTGAGATTGTTAGCGCCGGAATTTTGGCCGACAAACTGCTTCACACCATCTTGGAACCTGCTTCCGGCATCGTTTGAATTTTTGTTGTCGTCTGCTTTTGCGTTCACAACCACTTCCAGTTTGGCCGCTGTGCTACTTGGCAGGTAGCGTTTGTAGATCTCTGGCTCCCTGTCAACGCCGTACAAGACGAGACTCCACTCCCTTAGGTTTGCTGTGTTGCGTGAGAGAGAAAGAGAGAGAGAGAGAGAGAGAGAGAGATGAGAGAGAGAAAGAGATGAGTGAGAAAGTGAGAGGGAGTGAGAAAGTGAGAAAAGGAGAGAGAATAATGAAAGAGTGTGTGTGTGTGTGTGTGTGTCTGTGTGTGTGTTGGGGCAGATGTAAGATTAAGTTAAGAGACTAACAGCTGGTCTCTTTGTTGGTGACGATGAGTGTCCAACTTCCGTTCGGGTTCTCGGCCCAGTTGTGGGTCGTCATGAAGGACCAGTTCCTGAAGCCCTCGTGGGACGAGTCCGCCTCCCGCCTGTCACAGATTTCAAAAGTTAAATTAAATCAAAAAGTTAAAAAAAATACAAATAAAAAAAAACAGTCCTCCAATTGAAGCAAACAACGGAACACACATACGTACGTGTACACATTGTATGTGTGTACGTATATGTGTGTACGAATGAAGAAACCTCACTTTGGGAGTAACTGCGATTTAGTGCCGGATGGAGACACGAGAAAAAGTTGGACCTCTCCCCTCTTGTTGGCTCTAAGAGTGACGATGCACTCAACGTGTTCCAGGTACTGTACGGCGTCATCCGTGCCCTGACATCCGTTGCTGATGATGACCGAAGATTCCGATTGCCCAGATGGTATTGTTAGGCTGTTGTTGTGCGTAGGTTGTTGGTGTTTTTGTTGGTGGTTTCGAAGTTTGTCATTGCTTGCAGCTTGTGATTTCACTTCATTTGAAGATCTTTATTCATTTTAAACAATCTATAGTTGAGTCTATATGCGATTTCACTTGCCTCAAAATTCCTTACTTGTGGCTTATCGAATTTCTAAGTAAACTCAATTAAAATTCTAATAAATTTTATCTCCTTATCAGTTTTACGATTTTCCTATCTGATTAAAATTAATTTTAAATCAATATTTTTCTCATGCTGCAGAGACAAATTTTTTTAAATAATTTTTTAAATCGTTAATCCTCACTTGGCTCTCATGTAAATCTTTTAAAATCATCATTTTTCTCGTCCGGTTTGCTTCCGTAATAATTGATTAATTAGTTCATTTAAAATCTTCCTCTCTAGCACTAACATAACAATACTGATCACCAACTGCAACAAATAAACAAATCCTCAAACTTGACAAGCTGAGAAGATGATTGGGTGGCGCATCTGTGGTGTTCAGACAGGGGCGTCCAATTGCGTGCCACCTCAACCATGGCTGTACCATCCATCAATCCGTAACCGTAATGGTGACTCACTAGACGAGAACCAATAAGATTTGATTTAAAATATATCAAGAATTAAAAAACAAACAATCAAATTTTACGAAATTAAAATAGACTCCTCCTACCTTTCCTACCCACGCCATTGACCACCCAATCATCTGCAATCAGATTGGCAGATCGGGCTGTCAGGAAGACGATGTACTGCATATCCCTCCATGTTAAATGGTTGCTTCATTTTGTATTCGTAC
>NW_008703617.1:1525378-1531598 GCF_000326865.2 Helobdella robusta | reverse complement strand
TACCCACCACACATACATACACACACACATACAAATACCGACCAGGTACCACATATTAGGCCAGTAGGGATCGTTGAATGCTCTCATATTGGAGATATCTCTCTTTTTTCTTTTTTTAACTATTTGCTGTTCAGCCCACAGAACCTTCGTTTGGAGAGAAAAATGATTGAGCAAGAGATGGACGGAAGAAAGATGATCAGATGGAATTGAATAAATGAATAAAAAAATGAATGGATGAATGAATGAATTAATGAATGGATGAACGAATGAATGAATAACAAACGAACGTATGAATGAATGAATGAATGAATGAATGAATGAACAAAGCAAACAAACAGATAAATTAACACCTTTTCATTACTCATTAGGGATGAATGATGATAATCATTAGCCTCTAAAGACCTCTTCATGATTCTTGGATGTTGAAACTTGTAATAATCAGGCATTATCTGTCATATATGTGTGTTTGTGTTACAGCTTATAAATATAAATACAGTTATAATTATTATTTATATAGAATATATTAATATCATTAAATTAATAATCAGATGTTGGTAAACTGCAACAAGCCCTATGGTTTAACGATTTCAATTTATAAAATATGAGATACAACTCTTCTGCCAACTTGCTAAATATATATTGCTGTATAACAAAACAAACAATGAAAAGATTCATTTATTAAATTAGTAAAATGACCAAAAAAAAAAAAGAAATTTATTGACCTCTCCTAGATAAACAAATCCGTGATCTTTGGCTACCTCCCTGGCCACGCCCTCCCCACCTTCAATGTTGACAGCCCATTGGTTGAGATAATGTGACTGACATGTTGTGATAACCAATAGGAATGCCTGTACCAGACTGCATAATTTAATTAACATATTTTTCCCCTTTGGTTAGTTATGGAGTTGTTGGTGATGGTAAGGATACTTCCCAATTAGTAAGTTTTAATGAGTTAGGAATGAAGTTTTGGTCTCTTTAGTTAAATTATTCCTGTTTAATTTTTTTTTATTTTCAAATCCAGCTTGCCCTTTTTTAATTGTTAATTAATTCAGTTGCTTCATTCTGTCTTCTGAAAAATTAAACAAATTTGTTAATAAAAAAGACTAATTAATAACAAAGATGAATAAATGGAACGTTTTCCTCACTCAATAAGAAAATAAAACACCATCCATCTCTGCACAATTGAATACATAACCACAAAATGTGAACAAATGAATGTATGTTGATTGGCAATTTGAGTGCTTTATAAAAAAAACAACACATTATAAAAAGAAATCCTATAGAAAAATATTTTATTCATTCAGCTAATATCAATCTAAAATTCTGAATTCCTAATTTCTGCTTTTGTTTATCCATACCAAAAAGAGAAAAATATAAAATTGAACTTTGGATGAAAATGATATAGAACTTTTTTATGAAGTTAATAAGAATGCTGTGTAATAAGCCAACCAGCTGTTAAGTGATGAGAAGAAAATTTAATTTAAGAACAAAACAACAACTAAGAGTATAAAGATATTTATGCAATTAGCAATTCATTGGAAAAACTTATGTTCGCATGAATGTACGCACTGATAGCTGAAAAATTGTTTTCACTTTTTTGAAAAATTACAAACTAAAATGTAATACATATATATTACATAACTATAAAGTTTTACAAACAAATTAAACTAATTAAACATATCTCTCTCTCTCTCTCTCTCTCTATATATATATATATATATATATAAAATACCCAATATATTTATATATATACATATATTAAGACTGTATATATATATATATATATATATATGTAATATATACATAAATATATATATCATATATTGTATATATTCTTTATATATATAAATATATATATTCTATACTATACAATACAATATAAATATATATTTTATAATACATATTTATTTATTCAACATATACATTTCCATAGGTGTATGATTGAGTAAATGTTAAATGAGAATATAATTATTACTATAATTTATAATATAATTAATTTAATATTTAAATATAATTGAATACAAACTGACAAATATACATATTATATATAAAATATATATATATATATATACATACATATGATTAGTCTTAATCAGTAAATGTAAAAATTTATGCGCATAAGCACGGGAAAAACCCCGTTCCTAACGGCAACACTAACAAAGGGAAGTAACACTGATAACTTCGGAAAAAAAAATTTCACTTTTTTGAAAAATTACAAACTAAAATGAATTTAGTGTAAATGATTATAAAATAATCAAATACAATTCCAAATTTTTTAATGCCAAACTCACAGCGTTTCAATATTTTAATAATTTTATACAATTATTTACGTTTATCTTCTTTTAATCGTCACACAGACGAGGGCGCGTTCTTGTTTCTATTGAACAATTATGAACTAAATTGTGTGATTCATACATTAAACAGTAAAAATATAATTTACCACACATATGTAATATGTAATTTATATATTATATACATAATAAATTAACGATTAAAACGCACGATAAGTCAAATGTTGAAAAAGATTTGAGTGAAAGATGATTAGTTAGGTTAAAAATGTCTGTAGTGAATCCTGAATCCAAGTGAATCTTCATAATCACCATTCTGTGTTTCGTTTAAAAGTAAACTGCAAAATTTGGTTTCAGAGTAAATAAAAATGATTAAAATTGAAACGGATCATGTAGAAAATGAAAAAAGTTGGAAAGATTTTTACAATTTGGAACTTAACTATTCGTATAAATTATTAAATTTAGATTTAAAAACAAACGCGAAGACTGTTGTAGAGTATACCTACAATCCACTGGAGTATGCTTCTGAACTTCATTGTATGTTTCTTGAGAGGTTCTTCAAAGCACCAACCAAGCTGTTATTTGTCGGAATGAATCCCGGACCTTATGGTATGGCGCAGACTGGGGTTAGTCGTGTGCCTCATGAAGCAATATATATAATATAAGATATCAATGATATCTGAAAATTAGAATTATATAATATCCTAACTAATGCTAATCTATTCTATTTCTAAGACATGAAATGAATGGTGTCCTTATAGAATTTTTATATATTTACTTATATGTATGTTTGTTTGTAAGTTTAGTTTTTTATTTTTAGCTTAATTAGTAAGTTTTTTATATATTAGTTTTTCTTTAAAGTATTAAATTCTCCATATTATTTTTTTTTATTCTATGGTTTTTTTAAACTATTAAATATGATATAATATACTAACACTCTGCTGACACTGACTAACTAATATTACTAATTCTTTGAAAAGTGTTTTTTTTAAATAATTAAATACAAATATTTATTAATTAAATAAATAAAAGGTACCATTTGGTGATGTAAGATCAGTATTTAATTGGATGAAGATCAATGGTTCTGTAAGAGTTCCAAAGAAACAGCACCCCAAGAAACCTGTCCAGGGTTTAAAATGCACTAGAAATGAAGTACCAAGTTTTAATAACAATTTTAAAAATTAATTTAAGTTTAAATTTTTTTTAATTAAATTGTAAAAGAAGAGAGAGCTGATTGATAATGACATTCTATTACTTTTTAATTCAATTTTTCATCTTTTAAATTAATTTTTCAGAATAAATTAATAATTTAAACGTAAAAAAGTCCATTTTAACAAAAAGGTCAGTGGGGAGAGGTTCTGGAGAATGTTCAGTCAAACCTTAAATCTGACACCTGAGGAATTTTTTGAGAACGCTTTCGTTATTAACGTTTGTCCTCTACTGTTTCTCGACAAGAGTGGCAAAAACATTGCACTGTCTACACTGCCAGCTAAATTGAGAAACGAGGTTTGATGATGATATGACCTCTTTTAGGTTATTTTTCTTTTTAGTTTAGTAATTTATTATTAATAATATATTTTTTTAAACATTCATGCTATTCAAGAATGAATGGTTTGAATAGATAGATGAATTAACTGAATGATTGATTGGCTGGTTGATTGATTGATTTTAAAGTAATTATCCTCCAGGTTGAACTGCTCTGTCATGAGTTGATGCTGAAAACATTAGAAATTCTTCAACCCCATCACGTTGTTGCCATCGGCCAGTATGCCCATGACCAAATCAAAAAAATGTTGAAAAGCGAATCTCACCTGATGTTCACGACTCAACTCTGCAATTTTGATACAGTCATTGTTGATATCGGTGAAACAAAGTCCGAAACAATGGGTGCTATTATAAATGGTTGTGAGATGAATGAAACGTCATCGTCGTCGTCATCATCATCTCCACCACCACCACCATCATCATCAACAGCATCATCTGAGATAACAAAATCAAATGGAACATCAACAAATATAATAGAACCAGCAACAGCAAAAACAGTGGCAACATTGCCAACAACATTAATAATAACATCAACAACATTAACAACGACATCAACGACAACAACAACAGCATTAACAACGACACCAGTGACATCACAACAGACCCACACACAAATTTTTAATCGACCAATCCTGACTTGCCTAATGCACCCAAGCCCATCCAATCCACTGGCCAATAAGGGATGGTCAGACATCGCCAAGAAGCAATTATCGGAGATGGGCGTTCTCAAATATTTCAATCGATGATCCCAATGTTAATCATCAATTCGATGTTTTATTTTAATTCTGGAGTGTATATAATTTGGTTTAGTCGTTTTTTTCAAATCTAAATTTTGTATTGTATAATTTATCTATACAGGTTGAGTATCTTCATTTTTGTCTATGTACCTTTTGATTATTTTTTAAAATATTCCAATACTTTTGTGTATGTTGGATTGTTTTTTTAGAAGATTTCGATAAAATTATTCCTCTAGATTGTAAATAAACTCAAATAATTTTAAGAGGTGGCTATTAATGAAGAAAATTTGTATATGTACATTTATACAGTTTACTACATTCTGTAAATTTTTACATACCTTCTCAATGAATTGTTGGGTCGATTTGTTGTAAGAGAAATAGAAATAGAAACGAATTAAAACGATTTATATTCATCTACTCCCATGTAAATTGATCACATAAACACACACACAAACACACGCGTGTACATTATTAATCTTTGAAAAATTAAAAATACCTCTATTTTAAAGAACTAAACAGACAAAATCATATCATCATTTCGATCACATTTTAACGCGTTATTTTCTTTCTTCCTTTCTTTTACAATCATTCAACTAAAAAGGACTGTAGAAAACATAATTGTATCAATATCAAGGTATACAGACACGCACACACACGTAAATATATATATATATATTTATAAATATATATATATATATATTTATAAATATATATATATATTTATATGTGTGATAATGACATTATAAGGCCACTAAAAAATGAAATCAATAAAAAATTGACGGCGGTAATGATGGTAGTAGTAAAATTAACAATAAAAATAACAATAAGAGTATTAGTAGTAAGATATTTGTAATAAAATTCGATCCTTAAAATAGCGTTAACTTAGTATAAAATTTAAAAAAAAAATGGAAACGTCTTGTCGGCGTTTAAAAGTTACCAATACAGCTTAAAATGCACAGGCAAAACAAAACACACACACATATACACACGCATATGTATATATATAAATCCATGCAAATTTGGTATAAAACACACACGCACATACATACATACATACATACATACACACACATCAAGCATTATTATATACATACATGCATACATACATACATACATACCTATATTGCAATAATATTCACTCACTTGAAAAACGAATCATATAGAAACGGTCAGATCCAACTATAAATAATAAACGTAATAGCAATAATAATAATAATAATGTCACAACTATTTGCATACAAAATATGAAGAAGAAGCGGAGGTAAGCATAGATCAATTACATTATCTGATCATGGAAGATTGTTGCCATCTTGTTTTAACATTAATATAAGCAATCACATCTGCATTAGCATTATGAAGATTAAATAAACATAATAATATTAATAATGATAATTAATATCATATCAGCAGAGCAATCAAACGTTTATCAATCAATCAATCAATGATAATAACAACAACAACAATAATAATAACGATATACAAGTACTATTATTATTCCTATTATTATCATCATCGTCGTCGTCGTCTCTTCCATCATTACTCTTGTTATAAAAAGCAGTTTATATTATACCAAAATAGATGTTTGCTATATATATATATATATATATATATATATATATATATATATATATATATATATATATATATATT
>NW_008703617.1:1489182-1525328 GCF_000326865.2 Helobdella robusta | reverse complement strand
TTAAAAAATGAATGAAAATCTGGAAAAGCAGAGAGAAACGTAACACGAAGGACAGACCAGTATCATGATGACAAGATTGGGATGGGGCAATGGTTAAATAGATAAAAATTACATTTATAATTTATATATATATATATATAAATAAATAAATAAATATGGAAAACCAAAGAACCTAAAACTTCACATTAGATATCATATCATATTGATCCCATGTATAGAAATAAAAAAAATCAATCACACACACACACACACATATATATATAAATCTTAACATATATATATATATCTTATTATAATATAATATATATATTATATATGGCAATGATATTGCATATATGGATAAATAAAATACACGAATAGGTATCTATCATAAGCTTTAACATTAAAAAATTTCGTATAAAAATAACATCTGACAGATATATATACGTATATCACATACGCATGTTGTACATCATATAGATATCCATATTATATATATAGATATATATGTATCTTGATATATCTCTTTCTTCCTCATATATAGAACATATACGTTTTATAAAATTGTCGTTGATGTTAAAAATGTACAGTAATTTTAAGTCTTGTGAAACTTATAAAAAATTTAAAATTTTATAAAATTAATTTTCTCTCTCTAAATAAATGAATGAATGGAGAACCACTAAAACGTACTTCCATTTTTAAAAACGAAATCGAAAGTGAACTGTGGATGAGCGAGTCAAAAAACAAAAAAATAAAATAACCAAGGATAGGTAATAATAATTGAATAGAAAAAATGCCATCATCACACAAGATCCATTTTTTGAAAGTAAAAAAAAAGATCCAAGAAATAGATCATCGTGCTATCAACGAAAGATTCAAAATTCAAATCCTCTACATGATGAAAATGACGATTAAAACTCCGTCATAGTAAGTAATCTTATATAAGACAACTCTTACAAGAGATAATATACTGCCAATGAAAAGTCATCCAAACACACGCGCACACACACACACACACACACACACACAGAAGCATAATGAAATAAAATTTTCACATAAATTTAGATGAAAATGTTTTTGTTTGCAAACCATTTTTTTTACATAAATAGTAAAAACGAAACTAGTTTAAAAAGCTACAAACATGTAAAATGAGAAAGCATCACTGATTGATAAACGTTGTATGCACGCGTAAGTAAATTCAATTCAAATTCTGTACCCGAACTACTGACTAATTTGTCGCGATTGAATGATTGATTGGTTGATCTAATGATCGATTAAATGAATGAATGAATGAATGAATAAACGAATGAATAAATGAATGAATGTATCAACAGAGTTCATCCATTCGGTCGTTTATTCATTCACTTGCTCATTCATTCATTCATTCAATTGGTCAGTTCAACTTTGATCTCATCCAATGACCCTTGGGCGACCTTGAACTCCAGGGTCATGCGTTCATCATCTTGAGCTGTCTCTTGCAAAAAGCGGGTCAATATTTTTTCCACGTCCGTCGCCAGACGGTTGCTCGATATGTCTTGGTCTATAGACGTGACCTGGTAACAATTACATCATCATAATTATTATTATCATAATTATTATTATCATAATTATTATTATCATAATTATTATTATCATAATTATTATCATCATCGTCGTCGTCATAATCATCGTCATGAGGACCTGATCGAGTTTAGTACATATGCACTTGATGAGGAGTTTGTTGTTGCATGTGCTGGTCTCCAGCATCAACACGCCCCTGTCCTGCTCGAAGTACCTGCAACACGATGACGTCATGATGATGTCACATACTCGCATGCATACTCACATAATCGCATGCATACAAACAAACAAACACTGACTCAAAAGAGCGAGACAAAATTCTACGTAACTGAGATCTTTTAAACAAAAAATAAATACTAAACACCATAGAGCTGATCAAAGTAAAATTTAAAAAAATTTATCTAGTCAGATAACACACACGTACAAACACATAGACACACACACACACACACACATGCACACCTAACGAGCATAGCGTTGAGAGGTGAATGATTATCAGCAAACTGATCGTAAACACTCTGACAAATCCTCTGTATACTGTCTGAAACTTTTTTCAAATCTTCAACACTACCGCCATCTATATGGTCAAAACTGTCCTCACGGAGCCCAACTGCTTCCTGCCCATGGCTATTTTTATTTGTAGTAGCAGTTGTTGTGGGCTGCTGTACTATCACTATATCCTATTGTGGTATCATTAATATTGCGACGACAAACTTATTTTTAATGATGGATTTTAAAATATTTAAAAAATTTTTGCTGAAAATTCATTCTATCAAAAACAATAATGGTAATAATAATAATAATAATAAATAACGATAATAAATAATAATAATAATAATTACATTATCCCGAAATCACTAACGTCCAAGTTATTGAGTTTCATTTTTTCAAACATGACCGCATCATCTGCACCGTTCATTTTATTCCTCCCAAAGCAGCAACAAAAGCAACCCCCCTTATCATCATCATCATTTTTATTATTATTATTTCTCTTATTATTAAAAGATTTTTTATTATTCTTATTATTATTCTGCTGCTGTTGGTGGTCGATGATTTGGGCGTTTAAGAGAGCCGAATTCCGCTGCTGCTGCTGCCTCCTTAGCGATGAAAATTTCGATTGGATATCTTGCAGACTGATCCAATCCTTATGTAGCATCCTGGATACAAGCTTGAAGGTCTCATCGTCTATAGACTGCACTGATTTGACCCGCATATATAACTCGACCTGACCTAGTTACGCATGGTGAAGTTTTTTTTGGCTTTTTATTGTTTGATCGTGTGTGTGTGTGAGTGTGTGTGTGTGCGTTTGTTGATATTTGTGCGTGTGTCTATGCGTGCGTGCATGTGTGTGTGAATTTGGTTTTGAATTATAAAGTAAAGAGTAACTCTTGAAAATTTAAAAACCGGGCTATAAAAAATGAAAAGAAGTTTGTGACAAGGGGCACTAAACACCAAATAACCATAGAAAAAAAATTAACAAAGTTTAAACCACCTAAAAAAAAACAAAATTCAAAACAGAAAAAATAAACTTTAATACAAATTACACCCCCAAGGCAGCAACCTTTATGCCTGGACTTGCTGAGATACCCTGAGCCACTAAGGGCCCTGATCCGCACCCCATCGTCTGCCATGTTGGCCAGAAAATGTTGGCCAGTCAGTCGGAGCGCGTTAGTGAAGAGGTTTCTGCCGTGTAGACCTCGCGTCTCGATGATTTCGAGTAATTTTTTGTTCCTCTTCATTTGTTGTCTATGCTGCTCCAGTTGTTTCAACTGGAAGTCTGCCGTGTCTTTGTTGGGTTGTGCTTCTTTGTTATTTTCGTTGTTGTTGTTACAAATTGATTCCGGCTGCTTTTTCCTACTGCTGCTGCTGCTACACTTATCTGAAATGATTGTTTTGCAAATTGAATGTGTATGATGAGAGGCCAAACAGACCTATTTAAAGAAGAAGAATTTAGAAAAGCATAGTCATTATTTATAATCATTCATTATAATTGTTGGCAGATCAAATAATAAGTTTAACAAGCCTAAAGCAAATATATAAATAAATTGTTTTAAACTTAATACTCTCTCCTCTGTCTCTCTCTCTCTCCTCTCCCCCCCCCTCTCTCTCTCTCTCTCTCTCTCTCTCTCTCTTTGTACATGTGTCTGTGTGTATGTGCGAATAATGAACATGTACATTTGCATGTGGGTGTGGTTATTGTTAATCAACACAACTAAGAACATTACCTTTAATTCCTTTCTTCTTCTTCTTCTTCCCATCATCTTTCCTATCACCATCACCATCATCATCATCACCATTCTTCTTCGTTTCTCCACCTTCATCAACGGCAAGAACATCAGCATCAGTATCACCACCACCACCAACACGACGATGATGATGATGATCGCGATCGCCATCTTGATCCTGGTAATGGTAGTTGTAGAATGGCGCGGATCCTTCGTCTTCCCGAAGTTGATTGAATTCCTCGATGTTGATGGCTCCATTCCTCAGTAGGTAGTCCAGAGTTATTTCGCAGTCCAGCATCTCAATCATCTCCTTCCTGCTACTTAGATCATGATGTGGCGAATTCTGCTGCTCTTCGAGCTGCTGTTGCTGCTGCTGCTGAAGTTGACTTTCTTGCTGAAACTGTTGCTGAAACTGTTGCTGCTGGTTGGACGTTGCTAACTGCTGTTGTTGATGATTTTGTTGTTGCAGTTGCTGATGATTTTGTTGTTGCGAGACCGTCTCCACGTGCAACTTGGCAACAGGAGAGAGCTTAGAGCAGTCAGGAAAGTCTGCCACGAGTAGTGATGGGCTATCGACGTTACTGCGGTCATTAGACAATCCCTTCTTCTTGGAAGACTCCGTTATTATGGTGATAGTCGTCTGATCGTCTACAATTATCTTCTGCTTCTTCTTGCTCCGCCATTTGGATTTTGGCGCCGATTTCTTGAGTGGAGTGGATGTAGAGAATGTAGAAGATGATGACGTAGTCGTTTCACTGCAATTTAAGTACGGCCCAGCTGTTTGCAGATGAAAATGTCAATGGTACATTGTTGATTGCTAATATTATAGTTGTAGATGATACGTAGCCAACAGCAGCAAATGTATATGTATTGCATATACAGACAAATGAATAGATGCAATGTATAAAAATGAATGGATATTCGTATATACATACAAAAGTTTACGTATGTATGTATGTATGTATGTGTGTGTGTATGTATGTATGTATGTATGTGTGATGAATGAGGCTTTCAACTTATTATTCAAAAGGAAGTTCTCCTTCTACAGAGACTGGCAGTGACAAGCCTGATGGGATGGATGTAAATGAAAATATCTTTTTTTATGGAGCCTCTGCTTCCATGGCCAACTAAAAGATGAATGTAAGAAGGATTTAATAAAGGAAAGAAAGAAAAAAAACAGGAGAAAGTGAGAGAAAGAGAGAGAGAGAGAGAGAAAGGGGGGGATAAAATTGTAAAGAAAAATTGAAGGAAGTTAGCAAAGTTTTAAAAAAAGAGCAAAAAGAAAATGATAAAGAGAAATAGATAGATAGATAGATAGATAGATAGATAGATAGATAGATAGATAGATAGATAGATAGATAGATAGATAGATAGATAGATAGATAGATAGAAAGAGTGAAAGTATGAAAGAGACCCTTAAGTTGAATAAAGGAAGAAGTTTACTATTCCACCTATAATTCACATCAAATTTTTGAAAACAAAAACAACTGCCAAACTAATGAGTGTCAGTAATGATGATGATGATGATGATGATGATGAATCTAGTCTAGTTGATGATTGCTTCATACTGAAAATAAATTCTTGAAATAGTTTGAACATCATTGTTCATTCTAAAAGTCCTATTAATATTTATATGTGGTTGATTATGGTGGTGAGATTAGAATACAAACAACAAACACACACATACACACACACATACACACACACATACACACGCACACACATACAAACATAAATGAAAACATAAAAAAACAATACAAAACTAAATAAAGAGGTAACTCCTTTGTTTGATTTACTAACATGAAAAGATATTTTTCTGTTATATTTCAACAGAAAACAAATGTTTGTTTTTAATGCAAACATGATTATGTATGTATGTATGTATGAATGAACGTATGTATGTATGTATATATGAATGTATGTATCTATGTCGTATGTATGTAAGTGTGTATGTATTTCTGTATACATATATGTATGTATGTGTGTGTGTATGTCTTTATGTAGACAACAGTAATCACATAATCACATCCTCTAACTATGTATAAATGATTTTAATTAAAATATTTACTTTGAAACTTTAAAAATTTCTTTGGCCACCATGCTAATTAAATCATTTTCTCATTATTTCCATTATTATTATTATTATTGTTATTATTATTATTGCTGTTGTTATTATTATTATTATTATCATCTTGAGGTCGTCATCCTCACTACCGCTACTACCACCACCACCATCATAGTGCACCTGATATTAATAAAATAACCTCCCAATGGAGTTGAAAAATCTTAGAAAAAGAAACATAACTAACTGCCTATGTATACATACATACACAGGTACATACAAGCATTCGTACACACACACACACGCACGCACGCACACACACAAACACACACACACACACACACACATATATATATATATATATATATCAATTACTCAAGTGTATTATTTTCATTTCATAAGATTATATTTATATTATCATTTCATAAACAATGACTAAATGTTGTTTTTTTCCATTAGAAACAGGCCAATCATCACCATCACCATCATCATCATAAGTAACAAACTATTATCATCATCACAATTATCATCGTCATCGTTATCATCATTAACATGACCAACAACAACATTTTCAACATCAGACAATCCATCACATAATCATCATCATCATCAGCATCACAATTATCATCATCATCTTCATCATCATCATCATCATCATCATTGTCTTTACAAATTCCATTTTCAATGCTTCATTAGTTTTACCAACAACTCAAATTTTAACTGAAACACTGATGAACACAAACATATAATAACTATGCAAATGTATGTATGTATGTATTTATGTATGTCAGGTATGTATGCATGTTTGTATGTGTGTTTGTATGTATTTTAATTTTAACTTTTAATTTTCAATTTTGAGAAGCAAATAAAATTTTGTTTCATATGTATGTGTGTACGTATGTATGTATGTATGTATGTGTGTTTGTGTATGTATGTGTGTATGAATGTATGTATGTATGTAAGAACGCTTGTTTGTATGTTTTTCGGTATGTATGTGTGTACTTTTAGACAGATTTTATCTAATGTTAATTAAATTAAGCCTAAACATAAACAGCAGCAAAGTCCAACCTCTAAACTTCAAATCTTATTTGCAATTTAATAGCAATACATACAAGCCTGATTTGATTAAATTAAATTATTTGAATTGAAAGAACATTCCACTCTGCACAACCATTATATGTCCTTATGGTGTTACTGAAAATCAAATTATTTTTTAAACTCAATCTAATTATATACAATATATAAGTGACACAAATTTTAAAACTGCACATTATATAAATAAATAAGTAAATGTATATATATATTATATATATATATTACACCAGACACACACGCGCACACACACATTAATAAAGATAATAAGCCAATTTTTCAATTTACTAAACTAAAACTAACTCAAAGTATGCTCAATGTTTTTCCACAATGTTCTTTCTCAAGGTTTTTACACAATAATTTTCTTCCACAATGTTCTTACATCAATACTCTTTTAACAATGTTTTCTCCTCATTGTTCAAAATAAATGTTAAGAAAGGAGAAATATATGGCCAGTAATTCACTATTAATTAGTAGTGGGATGTATTACATTTCTGTGATGGGGAATTACATATCTCAATAGTAGTATATTTGAGTGGTAGAAAAAGTAGATTGGTACTTTTTACATTATATTTTTGTTGTTGTTATTTAATTTTTTAAAATTTGAAACTACTCTAACTGGTAACTAAACTAGTAGAGTAAAATAAGTAAACAAAGTAGACCAATTTTTATATTATCAAATTTTAAAGTTAATGAAAATATCTTTGAGAAGAGATTAGCAAAGCATAACATTATATACTAAACTGAATAAAATAAAATAATTTAATTAAAAAAACAGATTATGATCATGATCAGCATCAAGTACTAACAATCTCCTCCAACATGCCCCATTGTCTTCAAATGCACTTTTTACCAGTGACTGATGTCTAGATGTGACGTAGTCTGACCTAATTCTCAATCAGTTTTGCTATTTTCATTAAAATTAATTCAATTAAATTTAAATCTCAAAAAATTGACATCCAAGAAGAAATAATTTAAAATTGCAAAAACAATCACTAGTTAGAATAAAAAGTACGCCGGAATAAAATTAATCACTCATCTATTTATTAATATTTTAGTTTTTTAATAATCAATATTTAAAAATATTAATATTTATTTACTAAATTAAATATTTAATAGTTTTTCATTTCGCAAATATAAAGAAGAAAACGTTGGTGAAGCTAACGTGAATGTAAAACATTTTCAGTATCACTAATAACCCCAAATTTGTGTACTATTCTGTTTTATATTAGTTTACTTTTAACCTTTATACTTGAGCTATTTAAACGAGACTATATTATATATCAGGAGTAGGCAAACTTTTTGCTGTGAGGGCCGCATTGAGAACAATTTATTTTTGAAGGGCCGCATATGTACTTAAATAGCAAATTTTTTCGACCCGGGGAGAATTTTTTAAGATTTGTGGCTCCTTTTTTTGGTCATAATGTCTGGTTGACGACCTTTTATTAAGCGAGCAAGGTCACGCGGGCGGGCCACATAAAATAGCTTTGCGGGCCGCATGTGGCCCGCGGGCCGTAGTTTGCCCACCCCTGTTATATATAGTTATCCAAATTATTATATATATGTATAGAATATGAGCACTATATCAAAATGAGTCATCATTTTATTATAAATCAATCAATCAGTCAGTCGGTCGGTCGGTCGGTCGGTCGGTCGATCGGTCGATCGGTCGGTCAGTCAGTCAGTCAGTCAGTCAGTCAGTCGGTCGGTCAGTCAGCCAACCAACCAACCAATCAATCAACCAATATAGGTCATGCTTGTGCTGACGAAAAAAAATATTGGTCTCGTACAGCCCATATATATATTTTTCGTGGCCTCTTTAGTTTTAAAGGACTGCTCCTACAAAATGTAGTTGAAGTGTTCGAAAAAATGGTAATTCGTTATTGAGAGGTCTGGTAAATATGGTAAATGAAGCAGAACATAGCAACCCAGTGCGTTCAGGTTGTTTAACGTCCGTTGTAGGACTTGATGTTTGGTATTAGGTCCCTTCTGTTTGATCGATGCCAAGGAACAGTTGACTCAATTTTTCAGGCATCTCATCAATTTGTTGGCAGTTCATCTTTGAATTAATTGTTTGTCCAGGTTTAAAAAAAACTATGATGTCATCATCAATCAAAGACATCAGACTATGATGTCATCAACGTCATCATCAGACCACCAAACAGTCGCCAGTTGCATCATCTTGCACAAATTTTGCACGAAAACAAACACAATAGAATTTTCAATCAAATTTTTAATATACTTAAACAAGATGTAAAATTAATTTCAAAATTTACGTAGGTAAGGCGAAACCGACATTAGTTAGGTTTGCACCAACCCAATGTTTAACGGCTTAAATTAAAATTGAATTAAATAATGCGTGTAGTATTTTGCTATTGTCAATATATATAATTAATTTATTGTATTATTAAGTAATCAAATTTATAATATTCCTAATTAGCAATCATAATTTGAATGATTGCAGTGATTGCTCTCTGCGTAGCAAATTTAGGTGAGTGTGTTGATGTCTTTGTTGTTGGGGTTGTTGATGACACTGATGTTTGGAATAGTTTACATGTTGATTTTGTTGTTGATTTGGTTGTTGTCGTTGTTGTTGTTTGTAAAGACGATGATGATGGTGATGAATATTATTGTGGTCGTAATGATGATGATTGTTAAGTTTGTCGGGGCGATGATGATGATGATAATTGTTGTTATAATGGTTGTTATGTTGATGATCGTCGTAATTGCGGAAGTCGTGATCCTCAACGGAAGAACATCTCAGGTAGTAATCATCGATGACGTCATTCTGAAATAGGGATGTGATTTTTATCATCAAATAAATACCATAGTAAATAAACTCATTGCATTTGAAATTATAGCGATCAGGCAAATTTAAAAATTAAAAAATAATAATAAAATTATAAAAATAATTGAAAGCAGAAACGAAATTTACACGAAAATAATTTCAAAAACAAAACAGAGGAACGAAAACTAAGTCAGGAAAACTAAAATTTAACAAACTGAAGGATGAATTTCACTGAAACTAGGGAAAGAAATAAGATTATCCCTAGCAAAGTCACCATCTTCACTCTCTTCACCATCGTACTTTCTAGACATGTAATTATTTTTTATCTCGTTTCTGTATATGTTATTACCGTAAAGTGAATGTTCAGCATTCCTTAGCTTGGCCACTAAATCCGTTTTTTCATTGGACCACATTTTTGTTGCTTCTGATAGCTAAATTGGTTATTATTGTTTATTATTATTATTCATTATTTATTATTATTATTTTACCTGTTTTTCGAGTTCCTTTATTCTCGTTTCGGCTTCTTCATATTTATTTTTTAAACTAAAATCAGCATCATCGTCGTCTTGAACGTTTGTCTGTTTTTGGAACTTGCGCGAGTTATCTAAATTGCCATTCATCTTGAGACCGTTAACGCGTTTCGTATCGTTTCGATTTCTATCGTTCGTGACGTCACCTCGGACGCCATCGTCGTCGTTTTTATCTGCGTCCGAACTATTTTTTCTGTCCTTTTCATGTTGGTGCTGTTGCTTCTGATCGAACTGATTCTTATTTTTTGACTTTTTCAAGTCGCTCACCTCTTTCTTCAAATCTCTGTTCTCGCTCTCCAGTGCAGATATCTTGCTCTCCAATTTCTTAACTGTAATTTTAAATTTTGAAATATTATTTTTTTTTAATTATTTTGAAACTCTAAATAATGTTTAGTAACAGCAATGTGATTCAACGGTGTTTGGTGATTCCAAATTTTAAAATCTCACTTATATATTTAACAAAATTTCTATTTAGTCATAAACCACACCAAAAACTGCAAATAAACAGTTTAATAAAAATGTCCTAACAAAAAAAAAATCCCATAATGATATATGAAAAAAATTGAATCCAACTTTCCCTTAACTAGTAGAAAGTACAGAAGGAAAAAAGAGAGGCCTTGCCATTTTATAAAGATACAAAATGAGATTAGAAAATTAGATAAGGTTGAAGATCGCCAAGGCATGCCTTGGCGAAACTAGCCACCAGTCACTACAAAACAACCTCTGCTGAGGTTCTGTTGCCTTATTAGCAGCTCCATCTTCTCTATAACTTTTTCCTGCTTCCGGTATGCCTCTTCCAGGCTCCTGACTTTTGTGATACGATCTTCCAGCTGTTTCTCGAGGTCGTCGTTGTTGTAGTTGCCGCTGCCGCTGCTGCTCTGCTTCATCGACGATTTGACGCCTGCTGATGATTTTTTTAGAAATCTTTTTTCGTTGTCATTTTTCTGGAATAAAAAGAAGTTGATGATTGAAAGGTTTACTGCAAAGAAATTGCGTCTACAATGGATTTACGTTTAAGATTTAACAATAAATATAGTTGAAATATGTCAATGATAGTAGTAATAGTAGTAATCTTAGTAGTAGTAATAGAAGAAGAAGCATTATTATTATTATTAGTAGTAGTAGTAGTAGTAGTAATAGTAGTAGTAGTAGCAGCAGCAGCAACAGCAGCAGCAGCAGTAGTAGTAGTAGTAGTAGTGGCAGTAGTAGTAGTAGTAGTAGCAGTATTAGTAGTAGTAGTAGCAGGAGTAGTAGTAGTGGTAGTAGTAGTAGTAGTAATGGAAGTAGTAGTAGTAGTAGTAGTAGTAGTAGTAGTAGTAGTAGTAGTGGTAGTAGAAGAAAGTGTGTCTGTGAATCCTACCTGTATTAATTGATCTTGAAGCCGCAGAACTCGATCTCTGTAAATTTTTATCTCGTCAGCCTGCAACGACATCCGCTCTTTCATGGTTTCTGTTCCGGTAGAAAAATGACGTCATTGATTTATATTGCGTCACGTGACTGATGTCGTGTGGTTTTCGTAATTTGGTGTGATGATGTAATGATAGGTTCAGTATAAAATGAATCTTTTCAATAAGTTATGATGAATAGCACTTTTATTTGTACAACGCTGGTACTTTTATAAATGTTCAGCATTTATTTAGTTTTGTTGAATTTAAGTATGTAAAAATGTTTTTTTTTCCAGAAATGAGGAAAAAGTATCATCATACCACCTACTAACTCGTTAATAATGTTTACTCGTAATGTTAATTTCTCAAGATTTTGATTTTAGAATTTCATTTTATTAAATTTATTTTCAAATTTTTGGGTGTTAAAATCTTGTAGAAATACTTGCCATATTGTTCTTGCAGGTGATTGTAGGGTTTGGTAAGGTCAATTCTCTCGTTATCTTGGTCATCATTGGTCAGTAGATCTTCGAGTAGACCAAGACCATCGAGGTGGTTTTGCTTTTTGGTCGTTGAAAGCCTTTCACTTTCAAACTCTCTTTGCCTTTTGTTTGATTTTACGATGTCAGATTCGTAATTATGAATGATTTCCTTCAATGCTAGGACATCTTTCTCGAGTTGGCGCAGTTTCTGTTTGCTGCGTGCAAGTTCTAGTTCTCTTTCGTTCATTGGTTTTATTAGGTTTTTTTAAGTTTTAAAACAATAAAATGTTTTATTTTAATTATTAATTAAATAAGATTAAGATTTGTAATTAAGTTATTCAGTTTCACATTTTCCCATAAATAAAAATGCCCAATAAAGTCACTGTAACTACATCAAACAGAAATACAATGTGTTTATTTATATTTTTAGATAAACAGAAACAGAAAGACCAAAATTATTATTTCTATTATTTTTTTAAATATCCCCAACGTCAGATGCAAAATTTCAAGTGATTCACTCGTGGCATGAAGAATAAAAAATATATATACACAGTTTACATTTCATTACACTTAGTTCGACAAACACAAAAGAGCTAAAAAGTTATTCACTTTCTACTATACAAATAGCAAACATTATATACAATACCAACATACCAAATAACAAACATGTATATGTTTAATATTAATGCTAATAAACCAGATACTTTCAATTCGTTCTCAGTTTTAAAGGAAAGTGCTCTCAAATTTATACCAATTCATAACATGTAGGTATGTAGTTAGGAAGGAAGGGGAAGGTACGCAGAATATAAATTTGACGAACCAGGTTGCTACAAACAACAGTTGGTTGCTAACTCACAGTGCAAATAAAAATAATTTTGTGACAATTTTTAACAACGGATATTTCTAATGCACGCTCCATTTCGTTATTGACTTTACAATATCACCTGTACCCTCTTGACTCTGCTGCTTCTTCTGTGTTCATACTAGCTCTTGTGCCAAACACATTTGTGTGTGTGTGCGTGCGTGCCTGTGTGTGTGTGTATAGGTGTGTATAGGTGTTTGTGTATATGTGTATGCATGTGTTTATGGATATGTGTGTGCGTGTACGCACGTACAGTTGGAGCGACAAATGAAAGAGCTCGTTTGATGCAGGTCATGTAGATGTCTTCGTATGTTTATTCCAAGTATATGGTTTATATGTATATTATGTATGTGTATATTATTTGAATGAGATTGTTAACGGATGCACGGAACGAGAAATCAATGAGATGAGTGAAGATGAAGTGACAAGTGGCAGATAAAATTGATTTATGGCTTCCGATACATTTTATACACGTAGTAACTAAATGTAATTGCTATTTTACGTGTGTATTTTTGTACCATAAGCGTGCATTTAAGCATGAATAGTTGATTTTGTTGAAAGTCTATGGTTAGCCTATGGTTCGACTCTATGGTCAAATTTAAAAATCAGCTGTTAATATGCTGAAATGAAAAGTTAACTTAACCGTTAAAAGTAGTAAAATGGATATTTATGCGCAAATGAGTAAATTTAACTATTTTTGATTCAGTTTGATGAAATTTGAACGATAAATTAACAAAATGTTAACGATCGATTTGTTAAAAAGCTTGAAGTTGCCAAACGGCAGAACAGTTTTTTTGATGACGACCGCACTAATTTTAGTCACGATCGTCGTGAAGAGAATAAACAAAATTATTAAGTTAAAAAGTAGATTAAAATCGAAATCGAAAGAGTGCAGACGTGCTCTCAAGTTTCCACCATGTTTTCCCTCCATCCCAGTTGTCGGTTCCATGCCATTTTTGCCAAAATTCTCCAACTTGCATGAGTTTTTCACTGAGAATGCGGACAGATACGGACCCGTGGTTGCGATTCATTTTGCAAACGAGTAAATAAATAATTCAATTTTTGTTGATTTTTGCTATTTCTTAATAATACAAGTTTTTTTTATACCTTTTGTATGCAAGGTACGTTGTGATGTTGATTGGGAAGGAGGCAATTCAGGATGCTTTTGTGCAGAAAGGCTCTGATTTTGCTGGCAGGCCAAAGTTTAAGTTTGATGAATTTTTAAAGAAAACTAGAAAAGGTTTTGTTATCAACTTTATGAGATTATTTGTATATCAAAATAAGAATGTCATTATTTTAATTATCTAGGAATTATTGTACGTCAGTACGACGATGACTTCAGACTTTACCACAAACTGACAATCAACATTTTGAGAAAGTTTGGATTTGGAAGTAAAATAATGGAGAATCGAATTCACGATGAAATGAATTCTTTCATTAAAGAACTTCAGACACTGAGTGGGGAGCCATTATGTCCTAAACTTCTACTCTTCCAACACGTTCTCAATGTTATCACAGGTTTGCTACTTGGTAAGAAATTCGAGCCTGAAGATGTAGACAGAGATGCAGTTGTTGATCTTATTAGGAGGTCATTTGCTGAATTCAAAGAACTTGTAGTTGTCAACTTTTTTCCTTTCCTCAGATTTGTTCCAAAGTTCAAAAGAGCTTTGGAAAGAGGAAAGAAGGTAATGTGAATGAGAATGTTGTAGCTTGCTAATCTGAATTTTTAAAAAACAAAAGATTATTAAACTGAAACAAAACTTAATGAGCCCATAAATAATTTAAACACTCCATTTTATCTTTCAGTTAAAAAGAGATATCTACAACTTGATGGATGGTTTTATTGATAAGTGTCTGGAAAGTGATAATGAAGACAATTTCATCTGTGAATTCATCAAAGAGGATAGCAGAGAACGTAGAGAAACCAGTCAAAACTTTCTCAACAGAAATCTCCCCCAAGATTCATTCCCACCAAATTTAGTGCACAGAAAACACAACACAGCATTAGGTGGAAATATCTCTAACCCAACAACAACCGTCACCACCAACAAGAATGAGAATACAGAAACAAATGGTGAAAATAAAAATGGCGTTAGTGATGGTGAAGAAAAAATTGGAGACAGCAAAGTTAAAAAAGAAGAAGAAAATTACGACAGAGAACAGCTAATTCTAACTCTGAATGATTTATTCAAGGCAGGTACGGAGACAACAGTTTCAACTCTTGAATGGGCCTTCATTATGATGGCCAGTTACCAGCATGTACAAGATAGATGCTATCAGGTTAAAGTTTCTCTTTGACGTTACACGTTTGAGATAGGTTTTATCGTTATTTATATTGCTGTAAGCTCAAAACACAAATGAATAAATAAATTTGTTTTTAAAGATTCATATCAATAGATGAATGAACGAGTACATGTATGTATGAATGAAAAACAAAAACCACACCTACTACTACTACTACTCTACTTCTACTACTACTACTTCTACTGCTACTATTCCTACTAGTAGTAATAACAGAAATGATATTGCGTCATCATTTATTTAGCACTTAGTTCTTGAAATAATTACTATACATATCAACACTTGAGAAATACATTTTTTAATAGGATATTGAAAAAGTTACAGGTAGAAGAAGAATGCCTTCATTGTCTGACAAGAGTCACATGCCGTATGTCGAAGCGACAATATACGAAATCATGAGGTGCGACCCGACAATTATAGTTGAGAATTTTCATTCAAACGCCAAATTTGTGTGTCTTCTTTGACGGAATAAATGTACGATTATGTGGTAATAAGAAAATATACTACGCTAATGGTTATATTCACACAGGTATAAACCAGTAACCCCCTTAGCAATTCCTCATTGCACCACTAAAGATACGGAGGTACTGGGGTACTTTATACCAGCTGGTACAACGGTTAGTGATTATTTTACAGGAATTTCGTGTACTATATTTGCGATTTTTCTGGTTAATTTTTTATCATTTATAGGCGTTATACTCCAATAATTTAACTAAATATTTTATATTTCCTATTTAAATTTAGAATAATTCTAATTAATTAATTTATTAAATAGGTATTTGGAAATTTGTACAGCGCTCTGAAAGGAGCAAAGACATGGGGCGATCCTGACGTATTTAGGCCTGAAAGGTTTTTATCAGAAGATGGTAGTAGCGTCATTAATAAGGAGGCAGTCATTAACTTTTCAGTGGGTTGGTGAAAATTAAACATTCATTTTTGCAATACTAAAACGACTAATCAGAGGCATTTAACCACACAGGCGCGTGCACACACACACGCGCACACAAACGATTAATTGATTGAACTTTTTTTTGAACCAATAACAGGCAAGAGATCATGCACTGGTGAAATACTAGCCAGACACGAAGTCTTCCTATTTCTAACTTGCACACTCCAACGTTTTCAAATTGTCCCATCCAGCGTTGAAGAAAACTCAGATCAAATACCGACACTCCCAAAGCCATTCCAGAAATCGTCACAAGCTGAAAACAACCAAGTGCGCTACGAGCAAGTTATGGATGTGTCACTAAAGCCTGCCGATTATAAGATTCGTTTTATTGATAGAATCCAGTAAAAAAACCCATCTGAAATGCATGTACATTGTATTGTACGATGTACACACATTACGCGTACACGTGTGCCAGTGAATTTACATACATTAGTTGTACTTTTGTGTTCCAGACTGCTTAGTTTATTATTGTTGTCTTTATAAATACATACACACACACATACATACAAGCGTATAAGCACACATACACACACACACATATATATATATTCTTTATTAATGTTATTAGCCAGCTTGCTTTTGTTATTTGTGATACATATACATATATACATATCTACGTTTTAATAAGTCGTTCAATACATTTGATGTCCTTTAAACAAGAGTTTATGAATGATGAATGCTGCTCGCGTGTATAGCGAACATGCCAATATGTCGCTTTTCTTAATGAAGTCATCCACGGTTCTTCATTTCAAAAATCAAAAAAACGAGGGAAACAAAAAGGTAAATAAAACCTATTTCAACATATTTCAATATATATATATATATATACACACATATATAAATGTATATATATATATATATATATATATATATAGAGAGAGAGAGAGAGAGAGAGAGAGAGTGTACATTGAACATAATACAAAAATAAAACAAAATCCTGTTCTTTAAACGTGTACACATACACACACACACACATATATATATATATATATATATATATATATATCATTATACTTATATATATACATAGCAGTATCACGTTACCATCATACTAAACTTACAATCAAGCAAACAAACACACACTCATACAGCAGTACACGCATATATACACACACATATATACACACATATATACATATAACACACATACAAACGAGGAAGAAAACAAACGAGAACTAAATAAGAAACTCATAAAAATTAAACCAAGTTAAAATCCGTTCGAACAACTAATAAGCTAATTAATATTCATCTAGGTCGTTCTGAACTGGCCTAGGAGATGACGTCAACCAATCAAAAAGCTTTCCCAAAACAGTAAACAATTATACGTAAATACCTTTACTTCAGTGATTTAATATAATTTAGGCTCAGTTTATCAATAAGTTATTATTAAAATTATAGGTATATAATTCATTCAATTAATTTGAAAACTCCGAATACATAATAAACATCGTCATCATTCATCGCCATTGAGTGTTATCATCATCATCATCATCATTATCATTACCATCAATTATAGCATCATCATCATCTCTACCATCGCTAACATCATCATCATCATCATAGTTGCCAAATTTTTGTCAAAATAACGCATGACATGACATTACATATTACGAATGTATAGTATATACACTTATATATATATTTATTTTATATGTACAGTTTATTTATTTACACATCACAGTTTAACTTATAAATATACACACAATATATATATATATATACACATACACACATATATATATAAATATACAATATATATGATATACACACACATACAAACATTATTAATATTTTAAATTCATTATCTTCACCACACACACGTACACACACACACACACACACACATATATATATATATATATATATATATGTATATATATATATATATATATATATGTATATATATATATATATATATATATGATTACATTAGCAAGTGGTGATGATGATGAGAAGATAGCCACCGTCAGTTAAACTGTGGAGGGCCTCTGGAGACAGCTTGGATCTCAGACTCCCAAGTGAAAATTCGCATGGTGGAAATATGTGGACCACGTAGGCAGCCTGTAATGATGTTATTGATGCTATGAACTCATGCTACTGATGTTGTGTGACAAACAGACGAACGAACAATCGAACGAACGAACGAACAAACACACAACTCACAAACACCCAGCAAACCTGATTAGTATTAGGTTGGAATATGTTAACAATGCCGGCGGCCTGCTTCTGTTGGAGGTACTGAATGAAATACATCTGTAGGTTGTGGCTCTGCGTCATGAGGCCCACGTGATCATGGCCCGAGGGTACGGCTAACAACATGGTGTATTCCGATTCGGCCTAGTTTGGTGGGGTATCATTTTTTGTTTTTTTTTTTTATTAATAATTAATATTTAAAAAAAAAGCAAACAAAAATGTCACCAATAGTACGAACCATTCGTTTGGTAACTTGTTCCAGCTGGTTGGGCTCCAATCTCATCCTCTGGGCTATCCGTAGCGTGGTCATGTTGTCGGGGAGTGAGGCCTTGATGAGTGCATCACTGCCGGACACGTAGTGCATCTGCACCGTGGCACTGTCGTTCTTAAGTGCTAGCATACCCTGCCACACTATTGGCTTGTTCTGTTGTTGTTGGTGAGTTGGTGGTTGTTGCTAGTTTGAATCAATCATTCATTCAATCATTTAATCAATCATTAAATCAATCATTTATCATGTCAATCAATCAATCAATCAATCAATCAATTATTCAATCAATTATTCAATCAATTATTCAATCAATCAATCAACTAGTCTGGCCAGCAACTCCCGAAAACCAAACTAACCAGCATATTTCTCTGGAAGTTTTCCGGACTGCCCTGTTGCGCAATCGAACCCGGTTGTAGGTGGTTCACTACAGATCGTAAATTTTGTTGTTGTTGTTGCTGCTGCTGCTGCAATATTCGGTCCGTCTGCGCGGGGAGCGTTTGAATCAGAGGGGCGACTACGTGATTTCCGGCAACAAAAAATTCAATTTGACCGGGATTTGCTAGGTGGTGTAGGTTAACTGGCTGACCCTGATCATAATTATGAAATTATGATTATAATTATAATAATAAATATTATACGTAATATAAATATTATAAAAAATCAAAAGAATGACAAAGATTTGAGATGGCGTTTGTGATGAAAAAAAATCGAACCTGTGAAGAATATTGGAAAACAGTGGCTGGTTGTATAAAACGCTGTTGTTGTTGTTGCTGCTGCTGCTGTAGTTGTTGAAGTTGTTGCTGTTGAAGTTGCTGCTGTTGTGGCAATGGATTAATTAGGAATGATTTTTCCAACAAGTGCTGCTGCTGTTGTTGCTGTAACTGTTGTTGTTGCTGTAACTGTTGTTGATGTTGCTGTAATTGTTGTTGTTGCTGTAATTGTTGTTGTTGCTGTAATTGTTGTTGCTGTGGCAACATCATAGCTGATCCGATGATGTTGACGGCTGGAGTAGAAAGTCGAGTGAACAAATTCAACTGCTGCTGCTGTTGTTGATTGCTATTGGCTGACGGAGATGTTGAGCTGTTTTGTTGTTGCTGGTTGTTGTTGGAAGAGGTAATCATTACCATGGGCTGTTGTTGTTGTTGTTGTGGAGGATTATTTTGCATCTTTGGTTCCGCCCGAGGCTGATTATTCGATAATCTCGGTTCTTTGACAGCAAAGGGCATTCTGTGCTGACCAATGATGATGGGTGATGGAGTTGATGATGAGGACGATGATGCAGACGACGAGGTTGCTGAAGAGCTTTGGAACTCGGCAGCTAAATTTGTTGATAAGTGTAGTTGATTTGCAGTTGAAGTTGTTGATGGTAAATTTTGTTGTTGTGGTTGTCGTTGGACAGCTAAAATCGGCCGGACAAACAGTTGTTGTTGACGGTCATTTTTCATTTGTGATCTGCTACAGTTGTCAGATGTTGTTGTTGGCGTGTTGTGAGATGTTATTGATGTCGTTGATGCAATCGCTGTCAAAGAAGATGACGGGGATAATGATGACGATAACTGCTGCTGCACGTTCATCAGTCTTTGATTGGCAGCTAGAAAGACATAGGAAAGTATGAATGTATGATTAATTATCACAAACAACAACAATAATAATAATGACAACAAAAACTACAAAAATAATGAACAATGATAATAATAATAAAAACAATAATGACCTTGTAGTTGCAAGCCTTCGACATTTTTAGGTGAAAAATGTCTGGCAGAATTTTCGAGACCTCCAATGTTACCTAATGTTGGTCTATAAACCAAACTGCCTCTTAAAAATTCTTGTTGCATGAGATTTGTTAGTTGTTGTTGTTGCTGCAGTTGCTGATGTTGCAGCTGCTGTTGCTGCAGTTGTTGCTGCTGGTTGTGAGTGTTGACGTTGTTGGTAGGCAGTTGATTTTGCATAGGTGAGTTTGATGTTTTTTGTTGCTGCTGCTGCTGTTGTTGAAGCTGTTGCTGTTGTTGTTGCAGTAACATTTGCTGTTGTAATAGTTGTTGCTGGTGTTGTTGAGTAGACAGGTTGCTGCTGTTGTTATCCATTCGATGTTGTTGCTGCTGCTGTTGTGGCTGTAGAATAAAAGTAACCCAATTACGCACATTCTTATAGTGTGAATGATAAATAAATAAATACAAACAATAACAACAATAAGAAGGAGAAAAATAATGGCGACCATAGAAAAAAATTTCTACTCCAACCTTGGTTTGAGATGAGTTTATAGTGGGAGCATTAATAAACTTCTGTTCCTCATTGTTGTTGTTGTTGTTGCTTACACCACTTGATGACGTCACAGACGGCCATTTTTGTTGAGAAACATTTTCAACATTGTTGTTGTTGGTGGTGGTGGATGATGGTAGCGATGGGGACATTAGTGAGTTCTCTTTGATGGAACGAGTTTGTTGTTGTTGTTGCTGCTGCTGCAGAAATAAATTTGACTGCATCAAGAATTGTTGCTGCTGCAGTTGCTGCTGTTGCAGGATATCCTTATTATTATTATTATTGTTGTTGTTATTATTATTATTATTGTTGTTGTTGTTGGCAGATGATGATGATGTTTTGAAATTGCCAACAACCATGCCGACTGGCGGATGTGATAAACGAACTTGCTGCTGCTGCTGCTGTTGCAGATTTTGCTGTTGATGATGGATGGCAAGTAGTTCTGGAGTCATGACCAACAAAGAAGATGTGTTGTTTTGATGTTTTTGTTGCTGCTGCTGTTGTTGTTGTTGAAGTTGGGACGTTGCTGCGAACTGCTGAGCTGCAGCTACACCAGCTGAGTACATCTGCAGTTGTTGTTTCGATGGGATGTTACTTACTGACACCTGAGTTCAAAATTTTCGTAAATGTGAATAAATAAAAAGCGAGAAAAAAAATAAAAGAATAAAAAAAAGATGTATTTGAAAATTGATCAAACAAAATGAAACGATATAGGAAATCTTTGAAGTATGAAGAGACCAACATACCTGAATCAAACCTGGACCAGTCATTTTAGCTATTTGTGGAGATGGTTGGTCAGGTAAGTGTTGTTGCTGCTGTTGTTGGTGATGCTGTTGTTGTTGCTGTTGCTGGTGATGTTGTTGTTGTTGTTGCTGGTGATGCTGTTGTTGTTGCATGTTGTGTTGTGGATGTTGTTGTTGCTGCTGCTGCTGCATGTTGTGTTGTGGATGTTGTTGCTGCTGCTGCTGATACAAGAGATTACTGACAGAAGCAGGAATCGTCTGGTTGAATGATAGCTGCTGCTGTTGTTGAAGATGAGGTTGTTGGGAAACATGTGTCGATCTATGTTGCTGCTGCTGTTGTTGTTGTTGTTGAGACTGTGAAGAGGCTGCAGAAGATGCCCTAGGAGAAAGATGATATTGTTGCTGCAACTGTTGCATATTTTGTTGCTGCAACAGATGTGGTTGTTGTAGCTGGGATGGCGGACAGTTGCCGCTATGTGGAGGTGTGGTGGACAGAGACGAGGATGACGATGACGAGAAGGAGTTCTCCCGAGATCTGGAGGGCTTTGCTTTCCTCTGAGACGCGTAGAAGTTGGACTCGTATCCCCTGTTGAAGTGTCCCTTCGATACGTCCTCAATCACCTTGTCCATGTTGGTCTCCCACGATGGCTTGGCTGTCGGTGAGGACAATCGCGATGATGACGACGGAAGTTTCTCGATGTTTGTTGAGACGTGTAAGAAGGTTGACGACGGTGTGGAAGAAGAGGACGATGACAAAGGGATGGAAGAGGATGGCGAGGCAGCAGGGGGATGAAGTGAAGTGACGCTGGTAGGGAAAAGTGAAGATGATGCTACTGCTGATGATAACATCGGAGAGATATTGGCCGAAGAAGATGATGACAGAGATGCTGAATGTGGTGGTAGTGATGCTGAAGTTGGCTGCTTTGAACCAGCACAGGAAGTGGAAGTAGTTGACGGCGACGACGAAGATGACGACGACGATGAGGACTTTGATAAGGATGAAACGGATGAAGGTGTGATGAATGACGTCGTTGATTGTGGGTGCTGATTGGACGAAGATGAAAACGTCATCAAAGAAGATTGAGTAGATGAAGGAAATAAAAATAATCCAAACGCTGATGACGAAGACGATGCGATCGAATCCGGTAATGCTGTGGAGGACGAGGACAAGGAGGCTGACGATGAAAACATAGGAGTTGTCATCTTCTGGTGCTGTTGCTGTAGAGCGGCAAAATCTGTATGTTCGTGTGCCACAGACGGAAATATAACTGAACTCTTGAAAGGCACGCTGGCCGCTACGGATGCTGGCGTCATTGATAACGACAACAAAGATGACGACGATGATAATGCGGAGAATAATGTCTCAACGCCGGTAGCATTCGCAAAGATGGAGGCGGTGGTAAATGGCGACGACAAGGACGACGATGAGGCCAGTGAGGACGAGAATGATGAAAACAACGCCGACGTAGATACTGAGAACTGTTGAAACAAATTCTCGGAGAGTTTGCCGCTCGGTTTGTGGGAGTCTGCCAGCGATGAACTGCTGGCGATGCTACAGCTGATCGGTGATGTCAAACTCGATGTTGATGGCGATGATGAAAGTTGCTGCAGTGGCGTGAAAGCAGATTGTGGTTGGAGGAAGGAGGGCGTAGTCAGTAGGGAAGAGGAAGATGATGTTTGGAATATTGTTGCTTGAGATGAAGCCGAGCAAATACTTTCATTGATCGAGCCTTTCCTCATACGCTTGGCTTGTTGCACGAGACCATCAGCTTCATTGCCTTGGTCATCATCATTCGTATCTACTTTATTATCATTATGAGCATTGTCCTCACCAGCAGCCATTATAATCATCTTGTTGTCATCTTCCTCTTCACGATCACTCTCCGCCGATCTTTTTTTATGATTTTTAGATGAACCGTCAGTAGATTTTTGCAGTGGTTTGCCTTCTTCGCACTTATCTTCAGCAGTCGGCACAGCAGCATCTTTGACATCGTCAGAACTAGCATCTTTAGAGGAGATGGAGTTGATTGAGCAGACGTTAGCAGCCTCCAACAACTTTGGAATATCTGCAACTTCACTTAACGCCCCCATTGGCTCAATCCCTGCGCAATCCATCTCCTCGTCCATCCTAAACTCAGGCTTGAAGGAAGATATGAAATGTCCGACGGATTGGAACGGTTTCTGAAGAGTTGCATTGAAATCATCATGAACCTTTGAATCGTGGCCTGCAACATCAGTGGTCTCGTGAGTTTCCTGCTTAACATTATGACCCATTGATGACTCAGCAGTTTCTTTGGTCACCTTACTCTCAGAGTCTGATTTGTTAGATTGATCGGCTTTTATTTCATTGTTAACTTTAGGATCGCTACTGATATCTGAATCTTCGGTAACAGAAACTGACGCATCTTGTTCATTTTTGACGGCACTTTTGTCTTCTTCATCAGTCGGAAAAGTTTCCTGATCTTCAGTGTCCATGGTGGAAGCAGTATCATCCTCCTCCTCTGCCAGTGTCTTACCCTTCTCCGACTCGAATGCATCTGCAGTTATCTCAGTGCTGGCAGATGAGGGAATTTCATCCGGGGTACTATCTGAAGTTTTATTGACAACGTTGCTAACAAAATTTGATCCAATACTCCCATTATTGTCACCCTCATCGTCTTCGTCATCGTCAGCGTTGCCAATCAAGTTACTGATTGCCATGTTGAGTTCTTCAGAGTTGTTCTCCGTGTCGGCGTCGTCGAAGACGGGCTGCTCTATGCTGGCAGACTGCTCCATCAGCAGAGAATCGTCTGCCTTCTTATGGTCTGCAGAGAACAGGGGAGTAATCATGGGAGGAGATGTCTTGTCGAGATTGAGAACATTCGAGAACAAATTACTATTCATGGGAAGGTCTAGTTTATTTTTTTCAGGCATCATAGAATCTCTGGATGCAGGCTCAATGATGGCCTCGACTGCCTTCACGATTGTTTCTTCTTTAGACGAGTCTTCCTTCATCTTTTCAACCATGCAAGTCTGGCTCAGTGGTGTTTCTGAATCTTTTCTATCACGTTTAGACTGCTTCTTAACGCTCAGTGGCTGCTGCTGCTGCTGTTGTTGTTTGTGATCATTCTGCTTGAAAACGTCATCTGCGGAAGATGATAATTTCGTTGGCGATGGTGAGAGCTTAGTAGGAGACGCTGCAGACTGTCCACTATTGGATACTTTGTTGTCAAAGTAGTCAGAAAATGATTCGGCGTGTAATTTCTTCGTCGCGTTATTTGCAATGGTCACCTCCTTTTTGAAGTTGTCAAACCCCGGAAGGCATGCTTCGAGATTGGAGTCATTGTCATCAATGGGCTCGTCGTAAGGTTTGGGAGTGCTATCTAGGGCTTGGTTCTTCAGTGGGTCGTCATCATCTCTGAAGACGTCGTCTTTGAAGAGATCGTTCATATCGCTGTCTTTTGCCATGCTACTTACAAGCAATGAGCCCATCGTGCCATCAGATGTTGATTCAGCAGACTTCAATGCACCACCGGATGTTGACCGTTTTCGTTTCTTTTTACACAGCCCATCAACATTCTCACTTGCAGACTCAACGTCACCATCCAAGCTGCTACTAGTTTTTGCTAGTTTTGCGTGAGGTTTAGAGGAGTTTTCTATTACAGCATCTCCCTCCACATCATCGTCTCCAGCATCTCGTTTCTTAAATAGGGGAGCATCAGTCTTTGCGTCACACTTCGATGGACTTGCAGAATAAATTGTGGATTCAACAGATGATGTTTCTGCTACTTTGGGAGCTTTGAATGAATCATCTTTTTTTGATTTTGGCTTTTCAGAAGGTGACGTTTCAGAGTTTGTAACATGCTTAGGAGTCGTGGGTTTAGTTTTAACTTTAGGTTCTTGCTTATTATCTCTTTTGTCTTTAGCATCCTCACGCTTCTCAACCTTGCCAGTAGGTTCATCTTTTTTCTTACCAGATGAATGAAGCTGTTGTTGTTTCTTGCTAGGTACTGTTGGTGATGAAAAAATTGATGGTGAAATACTCGTCTTATTTTTAACACTTTCCACCACCTCCTTATCAGATGATGAAGAAGATGATGATGTTGACGACAATCTCGAAGCATTGGTCCTGGCTATCTTTAATTTAGCTAACTTATCTGCATGCTTAGCACTACCGGCTCCATCAAGGTCATCATCAATTGAAGATGATTTCTTTGTAGCAGACGCGTTAAGCGCTGATGACGATACGTCTGGCTTCTTTTTGGTTTTAAAACTCATCGCCGAATCTTCATCCTCCCCTTCAGAGGACGACGTGTAGATATTACACGACCTTTGACCTTGTGGTTTTTTATGCACAACCTCCGTCTTGCTTTTGTCATTCGTCTTTTTATGTTGAGCTTTTCCGGATAGAGATTTCCCTTTATCATCGTCATCGTCGTCGTCGTCATCATCATCTTTACCAGAGAGATCTGACGATGACTGACTGCTTGGTGGATTGGGTTTTGTTTTCCCTTGCCTGTTTTTCTCACCAATTCCTGCTGCTGTCGTTTTAGCGGACGGTGCTGGGGTGGGCTTCGATGCTTTTTTCTTAGCGGCTGTTTTTTTAGTCTTCACATCATCATCATCATCATCTTCATCTTCACTGGAAGATGCAGAGGACGACGACGACGACGAGGCATTCGACGAAGAGCTGGGCAGTCTATTTAACTTGCTGGCAGCCGATGATTTAGCGGACTTTTTCACAAACTCAACCATCTCATCCTCATCCTCCTCCTCCTCCTCGTCTTCATTTGATTCACTGTCAGTTGTTCGACTGGAATTTCTTCTCGGTCTCTTACGCTGCTTGCTCGCCTGCAATGAATGAAGATAACAACTGGCTACTATACAAACATCTTTAAAGAGCATACAATTTTAAACTGCTAAAAAATAGCACTAGGAAAAATAGGAGTAAAAAACGTACACACAAAGATATGCACAAACAGAAGTACGTACAATCAAAAAAGATGATGTACAAATAAAAAAGAGGAGAAAACAAAAAACTTGTGCAAAAGTGTACAAACAAAAAATATGGTAACCTTCAACTGATTCAAAGACTTGGACCTATCATCTAGATTCTTCTGGCCAGCTGCTTCTTTGTTGGACCTCCTCTTGACCATGTCATACATGGAGACATAGGGTGATGCAAACTCGTCAGAGGCGCCCAATTCTTGCAGTAGAGCTTTCACTTCCCTCTTTTCTTCCAACTTTTTATCTTTCGCAGTTGAAGTCAGAGGCGGTGATGAGATGGAACCAGATGAAGCTGATGACTTTTTCACTGATTCTTTGGAATGTTGCTTGTTCACGGCGTTTGCTGCTGAATCTGAATTAGATTTCTGAGTTGATTTGCTACTCAATGGAGGCACCTTGTTAACTTTTTTGGCATCATCCTTGCTATCTTTTTGATGCTGCGGTTGTTTCCCATCCTTTTTCTCAGCTGAAATATTTTTTGTCACTTGAGGCTTATTCTTAACACCGGACGTTGTAACTTTGTTAGCAGTTTTTTCGGAACTTTTACTAGGTTCATTCTTCTTATTTGTATTCTGCCCTTCAGAAGATGGTGTTTGACTTTTTGTTTTTGCAACAGTTTTGTTAAGATTCTTATTGACAGCAGGGTTAGGAGGAGGATTAGGATTAGTAGTTTTGCAATCTTCTTTTTTGACCTCATCCTTTGATGCTGCATTGTTACTGGAGCTAGCCGGGGCTGATGTTTTTGTCGAATAAATGCTACTGCTGCATTTCTTCTCGCTATTATCGACCGTGTCTAACGAGATTGATTTGTGAAACGGGGGTTTAGACGGGTCTTTGTTTTTAGTACTTCCTGTATTAATAATGTTTACCGAGTTTGCAGTTGAAGAGGGGTTTGCATTGTTGCTGCTGTTATGGGCCGGATCTTTATTAGGATTATTATGGGCTTTGTTGATTTGTTCTGATTCTTTCTTAGAAGCTGGACTTTGTTTCGCTGACTTTTTCATATCATTATCGTCCTGTTTTGTGTTCAGTGTTTTTTTTGGGATCTCCTTCTTATTATTCCCATTTTTTCCATTGACATTCTTATTTTTGTTGTGTGGAGCCATTGCGGCAGCGGTCGTAGAAGTCGTGGTGTTAGCGATACTAGCTGCTTGAGTGACAGTGCTCGTTGTAGGTGCATGAGGTTGTTGGCTTTTTTTATTCATTACTCCTGTTGCCTTTTTATCATCAGGCTTTAAATTACTCTTAGGATCATTCGATTTGTTAGGAACTTTATTTGGCTGAGTAGAATTTTTTGCTTTATCATTGTTCCTGCTGTTGTCACTTTTATTATCAGTTTTCATAATCTTCGGTCGCCCGCCGGCATCCAGCGGTGTGTCACTTGATTTTCTTTTCTGACCCACTCCGATGATTGCAGTTGGTTCTGCGTTGTTGTTGTTCGGATCGACACTGTGTTGCTGCTGCAGTAACGGGTGAGACGCGACAACAGCAGCACCGGCAAGAACAGGTTCCTTCACGTCATTCCTATAACTGGCGTGTGTATGTTTCTTCAGAATTGAGACGGGAGGTGACACCATCTCTTTTACCGGCGTAGATTTCTGCGTTGTCGATGTTGCCCAGTTGCTTTCTTGATGTTCCGCTGCCGATAGTGCCGGTGTCAACAGGGGGGTCCCATCCAACCCTCCTGCTCCCATCGTACCCCACTTCATTCCCATGGCTCCAACAGCATTGTTGATGTTATTATTTGAGGCCAGAGTTGAATGATCCAGCGGTCGAGCCATACGTCGCGGATCTCCAGATGCGACGGGGAAGCATGGAGTCTGCGGTTGAAACAAGCCACCGTTCATGTTTAACGTGGGTGACATCATGCCAGAAACTGAGAGCTGCCTCGTTATGCTGATGTGCATGTTGGCGGGTGTGGTTGTGTCGACGTTCAACTTTGGAGCCCTGCCGAGGTCGAGCTGTGGTTGGTTGCCGGTTGGAAAAATGGTAGGAGTTGATGAGATAGGCGAATAACTAGGTCGCCTGACGGACCAGAGAGACATGTTGTGCGATGGACTTTGCAGAGAGCTCCAGTCTGACATGAGAATATTTGTTGTAGAAGTTGTTGGTGTGGTTGCAGGAGGACTGAATATCTGAGGAGGGAGAATGTTGTTTGGCAGATGCTGATGAGCAATTGGTGTAAATGGAGTGGCGGATATGCTGCTGGCAGTTGAAACATCCAGATGGGAAGGAGGATTCATGCTCGGATAGACTGGAGTGTCATTCAGCTGTGCCATCCTGTGAAGCATCTCCAATCTTCTGGTGTCTTGATCAAAAATGCTGTTCCTCGACAGGAGAATCTTCGTCAGATCTGAAGGTTCTGACTTCTGTTGACCATCGAAAGTGGCGGACGTCAAGGATGAGCTGTTGTAGCTGGTGTCCTTTCTGTGTCGGCGATACTTCTCTCTGTAGTCCATAACTGAAGAGAGGCCAGTGGAGTTGGTCGTAGTCGAGGAGGCAGATGATGAAAACGCATCGTCAGATGATGCATTGATGATGGATGAGGGAGCAGGCTTCCTTGAAACTCCTTGCTGGATTTTGCTGAGCTTTTCATCGAGTACTCGAATTCTTTCATCCATGTCGTCGCCATCCGGACTGTTACCTGTTTCCATTTTTAAATCATCCAATATGGCCGCCATGACGTCACTATTGTTAGTTGCTGTTAGAGATGCTGTAACTTGAGTTCCAGATTTTGCAGTTGAAACAACAGACGTGCTTGATGATTCAATGACTGGTTTAACATCTGTCACCAGCAACAACAATCCATCGTTACTGATTGTTGTGGCAGTTGTTGTTGTTGTTGTTGTAGTCGTTGTTGTTGGAGGGATGAATTCTGACTTGACGACTCCAGCAGACTGTCCACAGTTGACATTACCATTTTCGTCTTTGATGCTTCGCTGTTCTGGTTGTTCAATGTTGTCAAATGACGTTGAATTGTCATTCGGGATAAATGATAGCGTCATTGATTCACTTTTAATAGACTTGAAATTTTCAAGAGTTAAGTATGCATTCATGTCACCAGACACAACTGACGCTTGAGAAGCGACCACAGATGATGCTGCAGACGAGCTACTGAAGCAGTAAGTTGATGTCAGCAACGATGCATTGGCAGTAGTTGATATAAATGTTGTTGTTGTTGGTGTTGCCAGTGCTGACGATGAAGCCATTATTAGATTGTTGAAGTTGGCGTTGGTGCAAACAGCAGGTGAAAGAAGTGGTGAAGCATGAATGGTGCAAGGAAGTGGATGATGATGATCCATGCTAGGCAGCAGAGGATGGGTTGCTGGCTTGGGAGAGCCTGTGGATTTCCTCCTCTGCATCATCAATTCTATCCCAAATTTGGGTAACGGAAGTATCATGACCTCTCTAACTCTCTTCTCAACTGTGCTGCAATTGCGAGGTTCTATGGGCTTTTTGTTGTTGTCTCTGCTGTTGCTGCTGCTGCTGTTTGTGTTGCTGCTACTGTTATTGTTGTTGTCAGCGTTTGATTGGTTGTTGTTATCTGCGTCGTGTGTCGTTTGGGACGATGTGGGAATGATGCAAGGTTGGTGATGGTGATGATGGTGGTGATGATGATGATTCTGGTCTTGCTGCTGTTTGGAGAGCTTTTTACTGGTGCTAGTGACTGGATCGACCGATTGCTCGAACGACGATTTGACGTGTTTTTGAGTAGCTGCAGCTGTTGCATCACTCGTTGCAACTGTCGGAGCCGCGATGATGTCATCCACAACGGCACTGCTGCCAACAGCAACTACGTCACTGAGTGGAGACAGTTCGTTGCTGCTGACGTCACTAGCAGGCGAGTAACAGGCTTTCCTTAATTTCTCGTTAACATCCGATGAATCTTCAGCGCGCTTCCCTTTAACATTGTTGCTGTTGTTGTTGTTGACGTTCGCATTACTGGAGCCACTCTTTTTCTTGTGCACAGATTTATCCGCGGTAACGGGTTTCGATGATTTTTTTGATTTTGTTTTGCTTTCACTGATGACGACAACGTCAGCTACGGAGTTTCGTCTTGTAGCGAATGAAGACGAAGTCGATGAGTTCGGCGTACTAGGTTGTGCTGAATGTGTACCCACAGTTTCGATGCTGCCAGACTGCCTTCGACTGTCCAATGAATTCGCTGAGGAGCGAGCTTTATTGGCATCTTGCAGCGACTGCTTCGCCGTTTTCAAACTTTCCAAAGATGTGTTGTTGGCCGAAGATTTTTTATTTTGTCTCAAGAAGTCTTCATTGGGTTTATTTAAAGTACTTATAACAACTTTTTCATGACATATCATTACGTCGGCGAAGGAATTAATATTATTTTTGTCGCTGTTATTAACATTAATGTTGGCATTATTGAGATTATTGTATCTGTCGTTAGCAGTCGGAACGCCATCGTCTTCCATGGCCTTCAGCATGTCAAGTAGCTGTTGTTTCTGCTTCTCCAACGCATCGACCTCCTCACTGGCATGCGATCCCATCTCCTCGTTCGAATCCGACTCGATGCTGGCCACCGAAGCTGCCGACGACGACGTCGTTATTGATGACGATGACGTCGACCTAGAGGTGGAAGATGAAAAGTCAGAGCAGACATCCGACGGCTCCTTGCTAACGTTCGATGCCGATGACTTTCTCCGAGATTTCAACTTATCAACTGATTCAGAGTTATTTTTAGAACTGGCATCTGAGTTATACTTTTCTTTGTGACCTGATCTCTTGTGATTCCGGTTGTACTTATCCTTCATCTGTCCGGGATCGACCCAAGTCTCATTATCGACGACGACCGTACGATGACCTCCGGACGAGGCAACAACCAGGTCGCCTTTGCTCTTCGAAGAGATTCGGCTGCTCGACGACTTTTTGTGGGACGACGTCAAAATCAAGTCAATGGGACTAGTTGACGGCTTGTGCTTGGACGATGAACTTTTTGAGGAGGCCGTGTTTAGAGCAGCGGTGCTACTGCTACCTCTGCTCTCGTCCTTGTGATTTTTGCTGCTCGTTTTGCCTGAGTGTTTGTGATATTTGCTTCGATGTTTCTTATCGCTGGATGTTATCGAGATCCTATCCTCCCAGTCCTCGCTCGGGATGTTGATAGGAGAGGCATCCAGGATGATGCTCCCTGTATCTCCTCCGCGGTAGGGACCTCGCCTCTCCGATGACAAACTTCGATCCTTTCCGGATGTTGATGGCCTGGATACTGGGTAGTTCTCTCTGCTGTATGATGACGAATTCGAAGGCGGTATGGTCAGGTCATATTTGAAGGGACGACTTCCAGGTAGACTGTCAGTTTTAGAATTTTAAGATGCAAACATCAAGCTAAAGTTTTTACGAATTCGTTTCTACATGATCGACACCAACGAAGCCTACTAATTTTTGAATATCAGAAACCAAAAAATACGAAAATATAACAAAAAACTAACCACCCGTCCCTAGCAGCAGCGCCATCATAACCGTTGTAATAATTTCCAGGAACCATTCCCCTAGAACCGCGGTTCCCAGCTGGAAAGCACCTGTTGTTAAATCTGTTGTTGGGCGGTTGCTGCTGCTGCTGCTGAATGGAGGTTTCGTATGGATAGAAACGATCCTCCCTCGCTTGGGCCGGAGCGTTGTAGGCGGGCCTGTATCGGTGCAACAAAGTGAAAGTTTAGGCTGGATGTTAGGCAAATGCATTTGCGAATGCGGTCAATACATCTCAATGAAATGAAGCAACTGCCCCAATTAAAATGACAACAGCGACGATTTCACTAACCACTGTCTGACAAACTCGACGCTGCTGTTGTTGAACGGGTGGACACCCCTGTTGATCCTGTCCTCGAGACGATCCCCTAACCTCAACTGTCCCGTCTGCTCCATGCTTTCTAGAAACATGTTCTGGCAATCCCGGCTTGCAAAGTCCACCTGATCATTCAAAATTTCAATTGTTCCATAAATATCGACAATTATTTTTGAGAGTAAATGTCAGAATATTTTCCTCTTATCATCACATCATTATCTCACCTGTATTCTTTTATCGTTGACCAACCGGCCCCTGAGTTCGCCGACAGCCATGATGGACTGATCGACGGATTCGTAGAAAATGAGTGCTCTGGTGGTCTTCCTATCGATGTACATGCCGATGATGTGTCCAAATGCTGTGAGGTGTTGCAGGGCGAGGAACTTCTCCGACACCGTGTGGTCGATTCCTTCCAGCCAGACGCAGTTTGTTGGCATGCTCTTGCCGAATCCAACCTGTTTTGTGGATGTAAGATGTAGGAGGGTTTGATTTACTTGAAGGCGGCTGTTTGAATGTTGTGCAACTGATGTCCTACACCACAACAGATGACAAACGCACGCACACATACGCGCAAGCACACAACCTATAAGAGAGAGAAACAACCACAAACCTTTATTTTGTTATTATTAATCATCTCATCGTCCATCTCCCTTAGAGCCTGAACGACTGAGCGAATATTATCAAACTGGATGAATGCATAGCAGGTGGCTTGTCCTTGGTTCTTTATATCTATGTCCTATTGGGTGATATGAGATGCTGCTTGTGAAATGTCGTGTGTGAGATTTCAACAAGTCATGCGGTACAAACAAACAAATAAGCAAGCAAGCAAGCAAACAAACAAGCAAGCAAGCAAACAAACAAGCAAACAAACAAACAAGCAAGCAACCAAACAAGCAAGCAAGCAAGCAAGCAAACAAACAAACAAACAAGCAAACAAACAGACTAACGATAATGTTTCCATATTTTACGAGTATATCTCTGAGGAATTCTTTGGTTGTAGTCTTGTCCAGGTTGCCGATGAATAGAGTCCTGGTGGCTTTGTGGTGGTACTCGTCTTGGTCGTCTTGCTGACGGAATTCTGGCTTCAATTCTGATTGATTGGAGGTGGTGTTGTTGTTGAATAAATGAATGGATGAATAAATGAATGTATGGAATGAATGAATGAATGAATGAATGAATGAATGAATGAATGGTCAAATGGATAAAAAAACGAAAAAAATGAAAAACCTAAACCAACCTTCGTGTGGGAAGACTTGCAGTTTTGTCCCAAAGAACTTTTTCTCTTGTGAGGCTTCCAGAGCTTTAGCTGCATCTTCCGATCTGTGGTTGAGAGGGTGATGACGTCATTGATGACGTATTTGATGACGTTGTTGTGGATGTTGACGATCATCATGACGACGAAGTTTATGATGACGGCGATATTAGAAATTCATGCACGCTAAATGTTTTACTATCTTAAATTTTAAAAATTTAAACTATATATAAATGTATGAAGAATAAAATCCAGATATTAAACCTAAACAGAGTAATTTGCAATGTCATCCAATGTACAAAAAACCAAAAATTTATTTCATTTAGAAAAAACCCCGAAAATCTGAAAACAAGAAACCACTGAAAAAACATACTTTTTAAAGCTAACGATAGCGTGCCTATCATCAGCCTGGCCGATGACATTAACCGACAAAACCTTTCCATACTTTTTGTAATCGTGGTACAGCCCGTCCCTGATACTCGAGTCGGTAGACCGCATGGGAAATCCCTTAACTAAGAGGCCCAGAGGTTTGGAATTGTCACCACCATTGTTGCTGTCAGATAGCTTCGACGATGACAGCAAAGAGACACTCGTTGAATGTAATAAAGGTTGTTGATGTCGTAGAGTGTTGTTGCTGCTGTTGTTGTTGTTTGTCGATCTGTTTTTAGGAATAAAAAATGGCTCTATGCAATTAAAACTGTTGAAAAAAAATGTAAATTTGAATTAGATAGGTACAAATTTTTAATTCGCGAATAACAAATGATGTGAAATCAATGAAAATATGCATTTTTAAAAAAAATCGAACTATAATAATGATGATGATAAACAAATGAAATACACAAATACAAAGTTAAGCCTAACAAACATTACTAAAAGAGATCATGATCATTATCCACCCACCCACACGCACCCACACACGCGCACATACACACACATACACGCTTACATACATGTACAACAAAAACAACATCCTCACAAACTACAAAAACAACAACACAAACTTTAGTGTAGAAGAAATAAAACCATCATTGTTGTTATTGTTATTGTTATTATTATTATCATCAGGGCTATGGCAAGACGAAGATGAAGACATTATCGTCATCATACCAGAAGAGGACGACGATAACGATGCCGATGACTTCATCATCTCACCTGTACGACCCGAGCTACCTGTCAAAGGTGCCATTGCTACTGATGACGATGATGACGTAGATGATGACGACGAAGACGACGAGGAGGGGTTTTTTAATGAGACAGGTGTTCTTGACAGGGTTTCCACATTATACCTGGATAGAATGCAGTTAGTTACGTTAGCATGCATACACGTGAGTGTGGGCAGTATAAAACATAGAAAAAATAGTCAGAAGAATGAGAGTGAAAAAACAGAGAAAAAGAGAGAGAGAGAGATATATAAAAAGAGTGGTTGACGGAGAAAGAGAGAGGTTTACGGAGAAAGAGAGAGGTTGACGAATTTCTGAATGCCAACCAAAAAGGACTACGTTTTTTTATGAAAGAAAAATATTTTTAATTCTATTTTTGTAGAATTTAAATGTTTAAATGAAAAAAGCCAGAGGAAAAAAGGAATGTAAGATAAATGAATAACTAGACTAAAAAATGTATGATGCAGAGAGAAGAGGCCATGTGCTTGCTTAGCATGTGTTTGTCAGTGTTGGTGTGTCTGTACGTGTGTACGTGTGTGTGTGTGTGTGTGTGTGTGTGTGTGTGTGTGTGTCCGTCTATCTGTTTGTGTGATAAGTTTGGTTGTAAAGAGAGAGAGAGAGAGAGAGATAGAGAGAGAGATAGAGAGAGAAAGAGAGCATGTAAATCGAAGTTAGATGGTAAATTAATAAAAAAATAGCCATCTTCTTCTCACTGCTATTTAACGACTTGTGTACAAAGAATAAGAAGTGAGTGACGAAAATGAGGAAATGCATTGACATTAAAAATGATATAAAAATGGAAAACTGTAAAACACAATCGGCAAAATACATAATAAACCACTCCACTCCACGCACACATACACGCACGCACACACACACACACACACGCATACAGGCAAGGGTACAGACTTTGCATTCCATGGATTGAAGTGAAGTTTGTTGATACCAATGATGGATTTGGGCCTGCTGATGACCACTCGTTTGCTCAGGCTTCTGTTTTGTGGTTCAAACAATGTACATGTGTACGTGTGTTGTGTGTACGTGTGTTGTGTGTACGTGTGTGTGTTGTGTACACGCGTGCGTTGTGTGTACACGTGTGTGATATTATCACTACCGCCATCATCATCACGGCAAAAATTTTGTATGGGGTTTAATAAAATATTTATATTTGTAACAACATAAATCATTATTATCATATAAAAACCGTTTTTTATCCATTTATTCGAACATTCATTCGTTCACTCAATCATTCATTCAGTCTTTCATTCATCCA
>NW_008703617.1:1468212-1488917 GCF_000326865.2 Helobdella robusta | reverse complement strand
ATTATCCTTTAAAAACAGAACTTTTCGTATTTAAAAAATTTTTCAGTTTATTTTTAAAAAGATGCAAAGTGTTACAATCTTTAATGTCTTGTGGAATCGTCTCCCATATTCCTGGGCCGGTGTGTTTCAAACTAATCATGCAGAGTACTTTAATTCTGGTTGGTGGGGCATAGAAAAGCGGCGTGTGGCGTGTAGTTCTTGCTTGAATTGAAGTTCCAACAGTGAAACATATACACACACACACACATATATATATATATATATATATATATATATATATATATATATATATATGTATATGCGTGCGTGTGTTTGAGATGTATATGTATGTGCGTGTACATACAAACAGACACACATACAACAAAATGTACACAAACTAATTTTTTATCAAAAATATAATTGGCCCAAACAGCCCAATCGGTTCATCATGAGTTCATCATTAAGAAGCTATGAAAAAATGTTTTACCTGCAGAAACACACTTTAAAAAAAGCATCAAAGATGCCTTTGCGAGCCATAGTTTTACTATCTTACGACAAGCACATCTACCCACTACCTGACTATTCAAACCTCTTTTCTTGAAGAACATTTTGCTGAATGAAGTAAAATCACATACCTTCTAACTCATTTTGGCAAAACAACACGTAAGAAAATTAATGGATAATTTCAATGTAATTAACGTATATAAATACAATTAATAAACTTCCTATATATATATATATATATATATATATATATATATATATATATATATATATATATATATATATATATATATATAAACATGATTACATGCATATCATCCCAAGCTTCTATTGGTAACCAAACTATCTTGTAAATACAAACAAGAAGATATCATAGATACACACACACACAGAGACACACACGTGTATATATATATATACATATTTAAACAAGCAGTGACAGCAAACCTAGATATTGACACACAATAAAAATATAAAGCATAGCAATATAAATTAATAAATATAATAAACACACACACACACACACAAACAAATAAACAAATGTGGTTTGCAAAGATAAGTGAGCAGTTATCACATGAGTTAGTCTAGTAGTAGAGTTAGAGAGTTTTTTTTTAATGTAAATAAGACAACATAATCAAATACAGAATTTAAGTCTGAAAATTTAGAAACTTGAGTCTGATCCAGGATGAAGATTGCATCAAAAAGACACAACACCTGAAACTATTAATACCTTTCTTCGATGCAACATGATGAAGAAATGTGGTGGTGGGAAGGTCTGGAGTGGAGGTACCTGAGAAAGTAAGAGATGCCACTTCTGTTGAAAATTAAAACTAAACCCTGGCTTAAAACTTGGAGGAAACATTTTCTACTTTTATCATACACAGGCACACACATTTTATACAGAAACACATTTGACACACACACACACACATATATATATATACACACATACATATATATAACTAACAAGAGCACACACACACACACACACACACACACACACACACACACACACACACACGTATATACACACATACTATATTATATATACATATTTATAGAGAAAAATTAAAAATGAATTCAAGATTAAAGTATGCATATTATATACACCAATCTCAACCTTTATTGATCATCATTGAACCATAGCTCCATTCAACTATGCCATCACAGCTATCTGGCTAGCTTGCTTTACACAGTAATGATAAATTACAGCTATTGTTATTACATTATCCTTACAGTTATTGTTATTACATTATCGATTATAAGCAATAACTTTAAAAACTTGGGTGATCACAATAATAATAAAACCCACACTAGCAGCCACAGTAGCAGCTACAACAACCACAGCAGCCAGCCTACAAATACTACATCCTGTTTGTATAGTCAAAACATTTTTTCTCAATTACATCTAACTAAAAGTTCAACTCAGACTGACTTGATGATCAGCATAGAGAAATAGAGTGCATACAATAGTTTGCAAATAAATAATCACTCACTCTAACTAAATAAATGCATACATCTATCTTATAGGCATTTGTTTGGATATAGAAATTTTCTAACAATATATGAATTATAATAGCCATTAAGAGCTTTAATCCTGATGAAATACACACATGCACACACACACATACACGCACGCACACACACACACACACACTCGCTTATATAATTCATTTACCCATTGCAGTATATTGCTGTATATATAAAATACAATACATACATAAATGCATGTAGGCATGAACATTTGAAACATATGTATATCTATATGAAGGAATGACTATCTATATAAATATATATTAAATAAATGTGGTTACTATAACAGCCAGTCTCAATATCATGTGATTATTTATTCAGTTTAAAAAATAAAATTATTTTAATGAAAATATTTAAATAAATATTTTTAAAAGTTTATCGAAAATTTCCTTGCTAAATTGGTTTAGTTGTCTACTAACTAATAGTAACTACCGACTCTGTGAATTGAGCTTCAAAACATTCACACACAAACACATACACACACACGTGCATTTTAATTTAATATTAATTAAACTATAAAACTGCTTAATTACGCAAATTAATTGAATTTAAAATTCTGATTTAAATCAATTAACTAATTTAAATATTTAAAATGGCAATAAGAAATATTAAATACTATTTATTAGCAAATTTATATAGTATGCATGCGAAAGCACAGATGACAGCACGTTGACCAGCAAAGCAGAGGATGATAGGGCATCAACTTGATAGTATTAGTCAAGTTATCCATTTAGTTTAGAGATAAAAATATCCAAAATAAAGAAGCCATGTGCAAGTATCCATATTTTAATATTAAAAATGATATCCATTTAAATTTTAATCATGAGGCATATCCGAAAATGGCCGAATCCTAAATTTAATCTGATTTCAAAGCACAAAAATTACTGTGTGAGTTGAGTATGTATCCTAATATAATATCCAACCAGTTTTAATCCTAATAAGTGGCCGTCGAATGCAATCCTCTTGATTTTCCGTTGCTATCGTATCATACAAAACGTGTACTGTATATCATGTGTGTAGCTGTAGCAGATAATCCGTGTAAGTTGTAATGTAAGAGAAGAGTCAAACGAGCCGGAGAGCCATTTAATTTTAATTTACGTGATTTTTAACATACAGACATACACGATTCTATTTATTTATATGACACATATTATTATTATATTATTTATTTTTATTCTAGCCTGTTAAAATGATCCAAAATTCGTTCTTCACTGATCGATTGTGGTAAGTTTCCGACGAGTAAATATCTAGTTTCGCGTACCATCCTCCCTTCGAAACAAATTCAACATTTTAGAAATCAATTAGAGACGAACATATTCATGGCCGGAGAAGGACATTGATTATTTATTATATTTTTAAAAATGAATTTATTCGTAAAACTATTTACTATTATTAATAATTTTTTTCAAATTCTAATGAAAGGTACCAAACAGAGCTCTTATTAATCTTGATAAAAATAATCGAATAGAAATAAATTTATAACTATATTATCGAGAGTAACGTTGAAAAGTAATATTTTGCAATTTATGAAATGTATCACGCGTAAAATTTCTACAAAACAACGATGTAAACTAGTATATACTAACATTCGGTGTATGTATATAAGCATGCTTACAAACATTTACATAATAAAATATACTCGTGTGTGTATTTCTACATCACACGTACACACATGATATACAATACATTTCATTCGAATGTACCAAATATATGGCGCATATATAGCGCACATGTGCATGAAAAAATATATAACAACAAAGATTCGAAACACATATACTGGTATACTGGCACATTTCATTATCATTCATTATGTTTGCTGGGTGTGACGTCAGGTTGACGTCGACCAATGATAGTTGAGCATTTAAAGCGGCGGGCTAGCTGTTGTGCAGCGAGGATTTGTTTGTTGAGCTTCGGTTCGTGTTGTAGTCTTCTTTCGCTGTGTTCTCTATAGATTGGAAAGGTAGTTTTTCGTTAGATTTACGAGTTGTTTCACCCATTTTTTCGATTGGCTTGGGTTAATATTACAACTATTTTTTAATTTCGTTTAGAGTTCTAGATTTGTTTGTATCATTCACACGTGCTTATTGGTTTCATTTTACAATGTACTCGACTTATCCTTAGATAGAACGAAGTACTGCGCAGTATAATATTAAAGCAATATATGCGCAGCGTGTATGTTCGTACATGTGTATTTGCATATATGTTTAAAAATGCATGTATATTTGCGTGCAACACGTATATAGCCCGTTGTACCAAAGCTGTCTATGTGTAATGTTTGTGCCTGCTCGATTGTGTTACTACTTCACTTCACTGGCTCGAAAGGATGTATAATGCGAATTATCATCGAATGATGATGTGTTTCTGCGCATTTCTTATTTAAATTCGTTGTTAATCTTAAGTAAAGTTCCTATATTTGACGAGTGTATAGTTGCTAATTAAATATTTTAAAATTTAAATTAAGTATTGGTATTTAAAGTTTTCAAATTTGATCTAAAAAATTTTGATTTAATTTAGCATCTAATTCTAATTGGATAAACTGCCTTCTACCGCCACACAAACACATCTTAATTTGTTTCTTATTATAATTAATAAACACAATTTATAACAGTCTTGTTTGAAGTAAAATAAACTGGCTTAACTATTATTAAAAAATACGTTTACACCACACACACACGTGTATAAGTACACACACACACACACACACACACACACACACAATAATATATAGACATATAAGTGCGAGTATAATGGGCAAAACACTTGAAATGTGAATCCACGTTCGAGTGCGTGTGAGTGACGCATTTCGCATTCGTCCGATATATTACACTGCTGTATTGCAGAATTGTGTATATATATATATATATATATATATATATATATATATATATATATATATGTGTGTGTGTGTGTTAGCACTTTAATTAGAAAGTTTATAATTCGTGGAAAGTGTTTTCGAAATGAAGTATATCTAATTAATGCAAGAGTACAGAGGATTGCATAGTAGTACGTCCCTTGAATGATTTTTGCAACGAAATATACATACGGGGAGGATGTACTGGTACTAAATGACGTGCACACGCAAACGCGTACAACAGCTCACGTTGTCTTCATCTCACCTCTACCTTTTTGCTGGTTACAACAAGCGATATGGATTTCTCTGCTGAAGGACGTTCTATGTTAATGTTAATGAATCCGGACACATGTACATATGCCTTGTTCGCTCGCCACGCTATATATTCTCATGTGTGTATGAAACGTCGTTGACTATTTGTTCCTAAAATAATAGGAATTCTGTCATTTAATTTGTGTACAATGCTGAAAACATCGAAAGTTTTGTCAGCATCTGTAAACCGAGTAAAAATAGAATGTTTGACAGGAGTTGTTGCTGAATGACGTTCAAACAGCTGTTACAATGAACGAGTCGCATAAAAACTGCAAACAAATGAACTTAGTGGGCCTTAATGTAAGACTGCAGATCGTCTGACTCACATGTCACTCAAGAAATAACATTAATTAATTTAACGGTATAGCTAGCAGTTCGCCGCTACATCTTAGATCGATCTTCGAAACCTTCCATACTTCCAAAAAATTCAAAACTGTACCCCAGATGACATCACTCACAACAAATTCACAACAAAACCTTTGATTTTGACACACGCAAGATAATCTTTACTATTAAACTTGGAAACGAACATATACATGTACACGCAAAAAAGTAGTACCTAAGCAGACATACATCATATAATCAGTCAGTTATTCACATGTTTCATCGTCATCTTCATTATTATTGGCTAAAAAGGCGGCAAGCCACTGGCGGTGTCCATTGAGGGAGTACTTGCCATTCTTCTCAGCCATTCAACGAACTCGTCTATCATAATTGGCCCTGTGTGTTAATGAATATCTTAAAATCTCGTACCATTAATATGCGGTTGTGTAACTCGATGCACATGTATATCGTACTTAATATAGGTAGGTCAGTGGATGACATGGAAAAAATGATTGATATTGATTGATAGATAGACGAATAAAAGAATGAAACAAATGAACAGTCGGATGAACTAAGTGGTTGACATAAATGATTGGTTGATTGAACAAGAGAGATGAATAAATGAATAAAAAATCGATAGATGGTTAGAGAGATAGAAATGAATGAAAGAATGAATGACATAAATGACTGATGGAATGAACTTACATGCACCGTCTTCTTCATAGTTTGAAAGATCAGTTAGCACTTGTCTAGATAACTCTAAAAGATTGTTCCATTGGTCTCTGCTGAGAAATTTGTATCTGGAACTCTAATTATATTTTTAAATGAGATTAAAAATGGTGAATTATGAAGTTGTGAGTTATGAACGGTGAATTATGAGTTTGATAATAATAATTATTGTAAACGCCGACCAAAGTCAATACACTCCTTTACAAGCGTTCCTACACTCACGAATTTTCATTACCTCTGGGACATTATTTTTATATTTTTGAATTATGGAATCATGAAAAGTGAATTACGAATTGGATAAACATTATCATAAATGTTAGCGCTAATCAATAAATGAAACATTCACTATAAGCACTCAAACGCGTCTAAAAACTTCCACGTGTTTACAAATGCTGGGTGGGGTGCGCAACTACACACACGCACACACACATACCGCGAACTATTATTATCACTAAACAACAAAAAAAAGATAATTCAGACAAAAATCAAAAAAAAAAAAACGGAAACAGAAATTCACTTTTAAAAAGGTGAAAAAATACTGGAGAAGGGGCCAGCGGTCGTGTAGAAGGATGGTCAGCATGGAGATGGCTGTCGACAGTTCGAGGCTCTTGCACCCATCTTCCTGCGATCCCCAAAAAATGTTTATTTCTTATTTATTAAAAAATTCTTATTTATTCATTATTTATAATATTATAATTTATTTACCATCGTAAATTCATATCGTTGTTATATTTTATAAATTGAATTTGTTGGATGTACGTATTACCTTTTAAGCAGCAGGAGAAGATCATAGTGCACAAGTAATGACAGACACACACAAACACACACACACACACGGATAGACACACTTCTTAGATACACAGACTCATGCACACAGACACGTACAAATGACTGACACACACACACACGCAAAGAAGATAATAACCAGTGAAAAACCATAAGCATATCGATAGATGGATTGAAACGTCTGTGGATCTCTTAGAAGTCCTCTCAGATATGGAAGCTTCTCTCTCAGCTTTTCTGTGCTGTCACAACTGCGTTTTTGAAATAGTAAAAACGATAGTGTAATGGTTAAGACGTTGCAATGACCATGTTCAAATGCAAAGAAAACCCTGCCCATCACATCATGTGAAAAATTTATTTTTTAAATTGATTGTGCAAGTTAAAACCAAAACTCCATAGAAATGAAAGCGACATAGTATATGTAATAAATAGAAAATAGTGAAGGAGCAATGCACATAGTATGAGATAAGTAACAATGAATAATTGAAATGATAATATTATAATGTAGTAAATCTGACAGACCGGAGTTGAACCATAGCCGGCACCCACTCCTCTCTTGTGAAATAGCCCATTGACTTTGCATTCATCATATGTGCCAGGACTAGCATGACAATCTGCGTGCGTATGTATGTGTATGCTTGTGTGTGTAAAGCGTGTTTGCGTGCGTGTGTGTGTTTGTTAGAGTATTGAAATGCCAGTGAAATTGAAAAAAAGTTTTTAAAAAGAAAAAAAAGGAACCAACATCATTAGGACTGATGTTCAGATCTCTGCACAATTTCTCCATGCCTTCAGGTCCCATGTTTACTTCCTCTGCAAAGTTTAAAAAAAAAATTAAAAATAAATAATAATTAAACTGAAAATAAAATAATAAAATGGATTACAATATAACAAATAATATTAGGAATAATAATAATAACCATCTAATAATAATAATAATAATAATCCACAAATATTTAATATGTAATGCATTGATTTGTAAGTGCTCACACGTTCTGTGTGTGTTGTATGTGTGCATGAGTGTGTGCGTGCGTGTTGTTGATACCTTTGACAAATAATTATTAATAATAATGAGAATAATTATTAAAGATAATTAATATAATAATAATTAAAATAATATGCCCACTCATTGTGTACTGATTAAACCATTGAATACAGTTGGCTTGGCTAAAATGACTATTATTACCAGACTGTTTGCTGTCAGAAAAAAATATTTTAAAAAAGTATTAATTTATTTTAAATTAATATTAATTTATTTTAAATTAATTTATATTAAAGTATTAAAATGAATCGAAATAAATATTTTGTCATATTTATATGTACTGATGATTATAAATATTTCTCTTTCTTTTAAATTCTAAGGTGAACCGACTGGTTCTATAATTAGATTTCTATATGATACGTATACTCTGTAATATTCATGCCAAAGACAGCACAAACACACACACACATATTAATATATATAACTTATAACATATATGAATGTTGTATATAAATAAAAATAAATTCAACTTCACTTACATCCTACCAGAAGGCTCACAGAATGATTTAGATTTTTTGGTTCCGTAATTTTCTCCAGTAGACTCTTCATTATGGGGCCGTTTCTTTTTCGCTGGCATACTGGCTTTATTTATTTTCTTCCTGAAGTTTATTTTATAATTTATAATAATTAAATAATTTTTTATATTTAATTATAACTAAAATTTATAATTTTTTCAATTATTAAATAATTTAATAAATTAATTAATTAATTATTAAACTAAATAAAAAAATTAATTAAAGACAAAGTGGACAAAGGAAATTTAAATTAAATTAAGTTACCATTAAATTAAACATTAACAACTGAAATTGTTGTTTAGTTATTAATTTTTTTTAATTAAAAATAATTTGGTAATTAGAATAAAAAAACTAAAGAAAAAGAAAAAAGTAAAATTAAAAAAAATTATTTTTTAATAAAATCTAAACTTTTTAAAAATAAGTTTCAAACAAGAAAACTTTACCTTTCAAGTTCAAATTGGAAACAAACCCAGAAAACTCTCAATTAACACTAAACTATAAAAGGCAAACTTTTAAATAAAAATTAGGCAGTTCAGTTTTGCAAAACTTTGAACATAGTTATATGACATTTATGCTTCATGTAATTTTGCATAAAAAGAAAAGCGAACTTAAGTTTATAATTTACTTTTAGTGATGCATATAGTATGAGCTATAGATTAAACCTTTAAACGTCACATATCAGTTTTTTAATATGTTTTAATCTTTAAATTAATTTAAAATAAAAATTTTTTGTAATATTAATTTGTTAAATTTTGTTAAAATTGCAAAAAACGTTAAAAATATATTCATAATATAGCTCCACATTATTATTAAAATATACAGGTAAAAATTTACCTTTCAATTCTTGATTGAGTTGTGTTTTGAAACTGATTCACATTAAAATATGAAATATTACGATTATTTTAAACGTTTGCGTCGACTTTTGCACTAAAAGCTTCAATTTAATTATTAAATTTTTAATTTATCATTTCCAAGTTTTCAAAGATTGACTGATTTATTCCAAAAAAGTTTACATTCGAAGCATGTTCTTGCGATTGCTTCTCTTCAATTTGATTGCTATTTTATTTATTCGACCGGGTTGGTTTTTCTTTTCGGTTGCAAATTTTAACAAATTCGTAATGATTTTATTGATCATACGTTTATTTTTTCATGAAAATCGTTATATATTTATTATTTTATAGTTAATTTTTTAGAAAAAAATACTGATCAAACACGTTATTTCATTTTTGTTAATTTTTGATTATTAAACAACAATCCAGTTCGAATGCGTCAATCAAACTCTATCAACCAATTAAAATTGAATGAAATTCAAATTTATCCATAAATTAATTTGATTGAAAGCTGAAACTCAGGACCAGCCGGCCATAACTCAAGTAATATGGCCTGAAATCAAAAGGGTCGGAATGACGGGCTATCTCAATTGCACTGTTACCAGGCAGGGAATTAATAAGGTCCAATGAATGAATGAATAAAAGAATAAATGAAGAAATGAACGAATGAATTAACGAATGAATGATTGAATGAATGAATGATTGAATGAATGGCTGAATAAATGAACAGATTAATGGATTGATGAATGCGAAATTAAAAGACTATCTGACCGACCATCATTATTACTATCATCATCACGATCAAAATCACAATCAGGTTTACTGGATTCGAAAATCCGATCAGCTGATCATCTCAACAGATGATAGAGTTCAAGTGGACAACACAATCAACGAACGCTTGGATGGACAACTGAAGTTCGATGTACTCAAGAAGGTCATTTCGTCATCTTTTGTCGTTGTTACAGATGCGAAGTAGTAGTATATTTTGTTGATTTTGTAGTATTAGTAATCATTATTCTATACAACGAATGGATAAAAGAGTGAATGAATGAATGAATGAATGAAGGAGTGAAGAAACGGCTGAATCATTATAATCATTATGTTACTCTTACTTAGGTGTCTGGAGATCAAACAATATACACACTCATTGTCAGAAGATTGGTTATATCTGATTCTGGTTAAATATTGTTTGTGTATGTATGTATGTATGTATGTTTGAATGTATGTATGTATGTATGTATGTATGTGTTTGTCTACATGTGTATGTGTGTGTTAGTCTACATGTGTATGTGTGTGTTAGTCTACGTGTGTATGTGTATGTGTGTATGATTATTTGTAAACAAATCAAAATTGACAAATTACCACTTAATACGTCACTCGTTGCGTCACTCGTTGCGTCATTCATCGCACGCCAATGTTGTAACGTCAGGACGGTGTAGTGTACTGAAGTAATCTGCAATAATTAGAGCTCCTAGCTGACAGGAGGTTGCAGTTACATGGCTCGAATTTAAAGCTAATCCTATTTGTTGTGTTTTGATGTGTAGAATGTGATACTTTAGGCTTAAGGTTTTCCTGACTGATTGACATAGTAATGACATAATGCTGACGCAACAAATGACCTCACGTGTCACGTGACTCGACCTCACGAATCACGTGACTGATGACGTAAAAGATTAACGTAATAAACGATTTGCAGGTAACTACACTTGTTCAGTTATCGTGACTGGAGCATCCATCAAGCCTTCAAAGGATGGAGAGATCGTAGTATTGAGTCAGTGGTGATGATGATGGTGGTGGTGATGATGATGCTGATGAGGATGGTGATGATGATAGTATGGTACGAATGTTTTAAGTTTATTAAAATTTCAATCATTATCATCGTTATCATCAACGTCGTCGCAAAAATGAGGCTCTTAGCCATCATTATCATCACAACATCATCATCATCATCATCCAAACAACATCATCATCATCACAATATCATCATCATCATCACAACAACATCATCATCATCACAATGTCATCATCATCAGTACCGCCGACGATAAAGCAAGGAGTGACTACACAGACGGTGAACGTGAATGAATTCGGTAGTGTCAACTTGACTTGTGACGCCGTTGGCTACCCCACGCCAAATATTTCTTGGGTCCGAGTCAATGGCAGTCCCTTGCCACCCCCTTACAACAAATATATGCATCGGGTTTGTAGATATATGTATGCATTAGTAGAGCAATTACAAAGAAAAGTATTGATGATAGCAAATTGACAACAACAAAACTACCCGACAACACTCCTTTCTCTTTCTCTCTTAGCTTTTAGCTCTTAATACTTTCTTACTTTCTTCTTGTGAATCTCTCTCTTCTTTTTCGAGCTCTTTCTTTTGCTATCTCTCTCTCTCTCCCTCACACTCTCTCTCAATATTTCTCGCACAATCGACCTCTCTCTTTCCTCTCGATCTCTCATTATCTCTCCTTCATTAACACAGGGAAAAGTCCTTCAACTTGTGAACGTCGAGGCGAGCTCGAGGGGCATGTACAGGTGCATCGCCGATAACAACGTGCGGCCCCTGGCCACCTACGACACCACGGTCTATGTTAACTTCAAGCCGATCTCTAGGCCCATTCAGTCTACCTACGGACAGGCTGCTAATAGGCTGTTTGACGTTACAATTGATTGCATTGTTGCCGGTTGGTTTGGTTGATTGGTTGGATGGATTGGTTGGATGGATTGGTTGGATGGATTGGTTGGATGGATTGGTTGGATGGATTGGTTGGATGGATTGGTTGGATGGATTGGTTGGTTGGATTGGTTGGATGGATTGGTTGGTTGGACGGATTAGTTGGTTGGACGGATTGGTTGGTTGGATGGATAAATTGGTTAGCTGCTTGGGTCTGTCTGATGAATTGAATGATTGAAATTGATTGATAAGTTAAATAATTTGGCTGGTAGTCAGCTTTCTGTTACTTTTATTTGTTGTTGAATAACTGATTGCTTGATCAACTGTTGCTCTTTTCTACTTTCACTCGCTTTCTGTCTCATTCTCATTCGAAAATAATATATTAATTCATCAATTTTTCCCTCTTTCTTTCACTCATTTTCTCTCTCTTTCACTCATTTTCTCTCTCTCTCTCATTCCATCTCACTCTCTCTTTCATTTCCTCGCTCCGGACATCAGGCTACCCACCTCCTGATATGAACTGGTACAAGATAGACCGCCTGGAGTACAAGCCCATCATCGATGACGACTTCCACATCATCAACCAGATGCTCTCGCACGGACAACAATTAGGAATATCGGAAGTTAGTGGATGGATTGACGGATGGATAATTGAGAGGATGGATGAATGAGGATGAATGAATGAACAAATAATTGATTGTGTGGATAGATGTATTAAACTTTTATCAAATTAGCGAACTATATTGCCAAACATTGAAACAAATGAACAGTTAAATAAATGAAATAAATTACATTAAACTATAAGGAGATGAAATAATTCATAAATATCAAAAACTAGATTTACGAAGTTATAAAAACTAACCCTAACCACACCAAAAAACCACCATATTTCGCCCATAACACTTGCGTCCAAGCAGGTGTGGTACCAGCTGACCATCATCAACGTCAGGGCCAACGATTACGGGAACTACATTTGCCAGGGGACGAACAAATTGGGTACCAGCCAGTATAATATCACTGTCTTTGGTTAGTTAAGTCGTTGGGTTCTGTCATATTCTTTCTATTGTTTCCTTATTTTTTTGCGGTTTTTCTCTTTCTCACACACATTCGCCAGTCACTCGTCAATCAACCAATCATTTGCCATCAATTGATCATCCAATTGGAAGTGATCGATCAATATTATTCAACCAATCAGAAACGTCCGAATGCCAGGGCGCCAACTGTCCATTGGAGGGAGGAACTGTATCACGTGCCACGCTGACGTCACGAACCCGTTATGACGTAACAGGGATGTGCCTTGTCCTCGTTTTTACACTAGAGTTTTTGAGATATTATGTAGCGCGAGTTTAGCGGCGAACAGTAACACAAATTTATATATTACCTTTGTTGCTTTTTTTATTTTCTAATTATTATTTCATTCTAACTGCGTAATTTTAACGCCAATCATGCCCTCATTGTCATCATCATCGGTGTGTTTAACTCATCATCACTCTTAATAACACTAAGAGATGAATAAAATTTTGTCTATAAATAAAATCAGTTTACTCATTCATTCATTTAATCGTTCATTCATTCATCCATCCATCCATCCATCCATTCATTCATTCATCCATCCATTTATTCATTCATATAATTGTTCGTTCGTTCGTCCTCTTCAATCTATCTGTGTATAATATTCTCTCCAGACAAAAATAAAATTTTCCGATATATTACAATTCATTTGTCTGTAATCTTTATGATGAATAAGCGTACGAAAAAAAAGCACATTTAAATAAATAAATTAACAAATTATTAACTAAAATTAGTAAACAAAAACAATACGCTGAGTGTGGCGAGAATGAAAAACAAGTTTACACAATAAAATACGACATTCTTCGGAGAATGCATTTATAAAAACCCACGACCGAGCAATGGAATTGTGAATACCCTGTTAGAATACGGATCAATTGTAAAACTTGCACGCTCTTAACTTATTACCTAACACGATAAATGTAATACTAATAAACACACGTACATATATATGTGGTAATTATACAATATATGTTAATGTGCCAATATTTACAATTAAATATAAATAAATAAATACTTAAAAAAAAGGTACATAATTGCATACGTGTATGCTTGTATGTATAATGTATTTAAACTAAACAGAACGATTAATTCACGCATACACACTGAATACACACACAGACACACACATAAACAAACACATACACACACACTAACAAACACACACATCACAATTTTGATTGGGGTCTTGGGTCATACTTTGATGTCTTCCTTATGAAGCCTTTCTGTATGAGGGCGTGCCCCATCTCGACCATCGTCTGCTTTATGGGGGTAGGTTTCACCCCTAGAACTTTCACCATCTGAATGAGTGAGAGAGTGACTGAGTGAGTGAAAAACTGATATATGAATGAATGAAAGAACTGAATAGATAGACAGCAGATAAAGTCATTTAAGTTCATTTATTGATGATAAAATCTATGCATATTTTATTAAGCAAACACATACATACATAGGTAAAAAACACCACCCACACACACACGCGCGCGCACGCACACACTTACAAACCCTATCATTATTGACATCCATGTACTTATCCAACATGGGCAGCAATCTACTGACCACCTTATCGAAGAAAGAGGCCATCCACATTAGAAAATTTGGACTGTTTGTTGTCGGAACGTTGTAACCTTTTGTATATGTGTGTGTGTGTGTGTATGCATGTGTGTGTGTGTATGTATATGTGTGTATGTATGTGTGCGTAAGGTGTGTGTGTGTTTGTATGTATGGGTATGTGGGCCTATATGGCTGTCTGAATAAAGCAGTAAAATTCAAGTATATAAATTGATTGATCGATAAATGAATCTTTCAGATATTGAATGAATCCGCCTGATGAACAATCAACCAGCCAACCAACCAATCAGCTAATCATCCCTCAACCAACCATATTTATAAAACTCCTCCCTCAAAATGATAGCCAAATCTCTCAGCCAATAGGAGCCAGTAGATATGATATGACGGTGACCTAATAAATTAAAAATGATAGGAGACATATTAAAGCAAACATATATACACACACACGCGCACAGACACACGCACGCACAAACACACCAACACATACACACACACACACACCAACACACACACACACACACCTGCAGCTTCAGGAACAGTTAAAGCCCTCACGTGCGCTAGGGCCACATCACGCACGTCACAAACACACACGTTAAACTTCGGCAATATAGGCATCTCCCTTTCCAACATTTTCTTTGCATACTGAGTTGGATATTTAATTGCGAATGTAATCGATTTTAACTACAAAATCAGAGCAAACAAAGAAATAAAACTGAATGAACGAACAAATGAACAAACAACAAAGAGTGAACAAGCAACTAAAAGTGAACGAGCGAGTGAACCTCAAAACTGGTGGCATCTCCACCACACAATGGCGGTCCTTGTATCAGGCCAGGATTGATGACTGCTAGTTCAAACTTATCTGTATCTTTGGTGCAAAGTTTATATATATATATATATATATATATATATATATATATATATATATATATATATATATTTTGGCAACAGACTGTTGTTAATGCAACATTTCAAAAATTCGACACCACTTTCAACATTGTTCAACTTTTTTATATTAAATATAAAAAAGTTGAACAATGTTGAAAGTAGTGTTGAATATATATATATATATATATATATATATATATATATATATATATATATATATATATTTGATGAAAAGTGAATTCAAATTGATAGGAACCAACCATGTAGATTGTTCACAAAGTCCCAGGCAGTTTTCTCGGCGAGGATTTTACTTTTGAAATAAGCATCCTTGACGTCGGGAGAGCCCCAACATTCTTCTGTCACTACTTTGTTTGCCGGAAATGTGGCGAAATCACCTGGTCGGAAATTTTTGTTGTTGTTTGTTTGTTTGTTTGTATGTTCCTTGTTTGTTTGTATGTTCCTTGTTTGTATGTTGTTGTTGTGTGTGACCTGTTTGAAGAATTGTACCAACCAATGACAGAGACAATGGAGCTAGTGAGCACCAATCTGCGGACACCGTGACGACGACATGCCTGCAGCACACTCATCGTTCCCTCGACTGCTGGTTTCACTAACTCTGACTCTGATTTGGGCTCGGCCACCGGGAACGGACTGGCCACATGAATTACATACTCGCAGCTTTCGACAGCTCTAAATTCAAATTGTAACATCAGCATAACAACTAGCCACCATGAAAAAGTTGAAATGAAATAAAATGGATTAAAATGGAGAATGAATAAACCAAATATATAAATTAATACCAATCTCAAACCTATTGATAGATTCAGCATTCAGGAGGTCAGCCTCAACCAAATCCAATGGCTGACAACCTGGGCAAGCCCTCTCAATATCTCTCAGTGGCTCTACCTTTTGGGGGTTCTTCAAACTTCTCACAGTGCCCCTTACTGAATAGCCGTCTTGAAGAAGAATCTTAACAACATGACTAGCCAGGTATCCAGATGCTCCTGTTACTAGCACCTCTGAAGTTTTTAACAAATTAATTTATTATTATTATAAATTATTATCATAATATAATTATGATAAAATTATTATAGAATAGAGTAGTGATAATAATGTTATTTTATTTTAATAATATTATTATATTATAATATAATTAATATTTATTATTATTATTAGCTAATGATAATCTAATACCAAATGAATCTACTAATGCTAATCTAGCTAATCTACTTTTATAATATATAATTGAATCAATCAATCATAATGTTGTTAACTCAAATTCAATTAAAATTAAAACATAACAATTTGAAAATAAAGAACAGACTTGAAGAATTCATCACGTTTGATTGTTCCTTTGTTTGATGGATTGCTAGGTCTAAATATGCGACCGGCTGAGTGAGTTTTCTTTGAAAAAAGTTCAAACTTTGACGTTTTAAAAGTTACAAAAATTAGTAACAACGAACGATCATAAATGATTGAGACTTTTAGAAGTTAACTTTTAATCATTTGAAAAATATAGTACATTTAGTACATTTTTCCACATATAAATATATATATATATATATATATATATAATACATACAGTACAAAACAAAGCGAACAATACAATACAAATACAATACAATATATTACGAATACAATACAATATGAATACAATACAATAAAATACAATACAATACAATACCAATACAATACCAATACAATATAATACCAATACAATACAATACAATACAGTACGAATACAATACAATACAATACGAATATAAAACTTTATTAATTTACTTTCACTCTGTTACAATAGCATCGAAACTTAACGACAAAACAAGCGAAACGGCAAAATTTTAATGAAAATTTGATAGTTAAATCGCATTAAATTCGAAATCTTTTGGAGTCGGAAACTGGAATTGTTAGTTTCAGGAATTAAATCTCATGCCGCATTCGTTGATCCGGGCGTATCCGTCGTTCGACATTCTCAGATGGATTCCCACTGGGACGATAAAAAATTAGGCTATTAAAATTAGGAAAAATAAGTGAATGAATAAATAAACGAATGAATTAACAAATGAATGAATGAATTATAAAAACTTAAATTATGAATAAATTTCAAACAGCAAAAACTAACATATGGGCTTCTTAACGCTACTGGGGTGTTCCCTCTTAAACCACGTGGAGCAATGTATGCCCGGACCATCACCTCGCTTGTTGCAGTAGCAACTATCATTTCTAGATCTGATGATGGTGATGAAGAGGATGATGATGGTGATGAAGAGGATGATGATGGTGAAGATGGTGATTTGGTTGTATTAATGATGATGGTGATTGATTGAGTGAATGCTGAAGAACGAACAACAAACGAACGAACGTGTGAACGAACGAATAAATGAACGAATGAATGAACAGATTAATAATGAAAGAATAAATGAATGAAACTCACCTATCAACACACTTACAAGGGCATCCCTTCACAGGACCTGTACAAGCCTGTCTACAGACTAAACTCTCCGAGATGTCAAACTGGTTTCTGGTAGCGCAGTAACGGAAAAATATAATATTATTATTACATAATTATGAATAAAATTATTATAGTTATAAATATTTTGAAATAAAAAAATCATATTAATTATTTTTACTATTTGTTTATTTAAATTTAATTAAATTTTTTAAAGTTCGGCTTAATTCATTTTAACAGTTTAAACTCGAGTGTCGGATTATATTTGATGAATCATCATCTAACTAGCTAGATGTTCGTTGTACAACTTTTAAATGGCTGTTAAGTGAAGATTGATGGACCGGTTGGTTGGTAGATGGATTGATTGAATGATTGACTGATTGATTGATTGGCTGGTTGATTGATTGAATGATTGATTGATTGATTGGTTAAACGTAAGAGAATTATCTAAATTCATCATCGTCATTATCGGCTTTATTACAAAAGTTCAACCAACCAACCAACCAACCAACCAACCATCCAACCAACCAACCAACCAACCAACCAACCAACCAACCAACCAACCAACCAACCAACCAACCAACCAACCAACCAGCCAACCAACCAACCAGCCAACCAGCCAACCAGCCAACCAGCCAACCAGCCAGCCAGCCAGCCAGCCAGCTAGCCAGCCAGCCAGCCAGCCAGCCAGCCAGCCAGCCAGCCAGCCAGCCAGCCAGCCAGCCAACCAACCAACCAACCAACTAACCCATGATCATAACAGGCTCTCAACCGCATATCCAACCTATCTTTAGCTTCGCAAATTGCAGAGCAACATACGGACTTCTTAAACGACGAAATTGTGCATTTTGTTGGCGGACCTGGTAGCGGCTAGTTAGACGATTGGGTAGTCAGATAGACACACTCACACACACACATACACATACACACATACACACACATACACACAGATACACATACACACGCATACACACACACAAACACACATCTACATACACACGTACATAGATACCTTTGTCTGTCTTATGTAAAGTAGCAATGGATCTTCTGCCTTCATGTCACACCTAACCGATTTTCTACATGAGGACAGGGTCGGCTTAGTAGGGGGTGACGGTACAGGGGGCTGAGTGGTTATGATAATGATGATGATGGTGGGTGATGATGATGACGATTGTGATGGTGCTGATAACGATTTGAATGATGATGATGATGATGGTGGTGGTGGCGATGATGATGATGATGATGATGATGATATAAATGTAACGGTTAAAAAAAATTGTTTGTACTAATAAAGTATTGATAATGATGATGGTTAAAACGATGAGATTGTGATGTTGATGTTGTGATAAAAAAGATCTTGTAACTTTTTTGATCAACAAGTCTTTCTCAGACAGTTGTTTTGGTTGTTGTTGTTGTTGTTGAGTATTCGTTGCGTCAACAATTTTTACCGGTCCGTCAATGTTTGTGAAAAATCCGTTTGTTTTGGTGTTGTTGTTGTTGTTGTCTTTGTGGTTTGAAATGACGTTGTTGTTGTTGTTGTCACATGGTATCTCTGATTTAGTATCTTTTGTTGTTTTTGTTGTTGTTAATTGTTTGTTGTTAGTGTGGTTTCTGACGTCATTTTCGTTGTTGTTGTTGAAGTTGATGTCGTCGTCAGTGCATTCCAAATTGTTGTTATTGTGGTTTATGTTGTCATTGATGTAGTTGTTATCATTGTTGTTGTTATTATTATTGTTGTTGTTGTTGTTGTTATTATTATTATTATTCGACATTTTACAAAAATTTTCGCCTTAAATCACTTTCTAGAATTAAGTCTTGGGAAAATTTGATCAAGAAGTTAAATTTTTTAACGTCTTTTCCTATTTCATCATCACCATCATCAGCATCATCATCATCATCATCATTATTTCATTATTATTGTCTAATTTCTAATCATATCATATTTGGAAAATCCTGTCACACACACATACACATACACAGATACACACAGACACGTACACAACTCCATGAACGACTACATTAATATTTACACTGACGATTTTACGCGCCACACAAATTTCTTTAGAAAGCAAACAAATTTAACTTTATATAATATTTTATTTTATTATATTTTAATTAGCAGTATCTGCATGTGTGTGCGAAAGCATATGTGTGTGCGTGTTGTATGTGTATATATATATATGTGTGTGTGTGAGTGTATGTGTGTGCGTGTACATGTGTATGTGTATGTGTGTGTATACATGCGTGTGTATGTGTGTGTATGTGTGTGTGTATATATGTGTATGAGTGTATGTATGTGTGTGTATATATATGTGTGTGTATGTGTCTGTATATATATGTATGAGTGTATGTATGCGTGTGTATATATGTGTGTGTATGTATGTGTGTTTGTGTGTGCGTGTATATGTGTATGTGTGTGTGTGTGCATGTGAGTTTACCTTTCATTCAAACATACCAAGGAAATGACCTCGTTTCCCAGTTTAAAAATGAATTTAATAAGAAAATGAATTTTAAATTAAATAATTAAAAGTAAGAAATGATTGTTTCCTTTTGGATAAATTCTTGTTGATCAACATCGAAGCAATAACGTATCGAAATACTAAACATGATGTGCCAGCGTAAATATTTATATCTGTCTGTTTACATGTTGTT
>NW_008703617.1:1463267-1467578 GCF_000326865.2 Helobdella robusta | reverse complement strand
AAGTCAGTTAAAAACCTATCTAAGAGACTAATCGTTCAACTGGCTTGTAAACAAAGCCACCAATAATAAAAAAAATTTTCATTCACACAGGCACACAAACATACATAGACACGTAAACAAACAAACACACACACAGACACGTACAAAAACACAAATACACACACATACACAAATACACACGCGCGCGCACCTACGCACCAAAAAATTAATCTTCTAAAAAAACTTCCTCTCGGTCAATTTAACAACTAACACGACTTGCCTGTTAGAAACACGAAAATGCTATAAAGTAAAATAGGGCCTACACACACATGCTTACACGCACACATACACACATACAAAAAAGCACACTCACACACACACGGACACACACACATACAAACACACTCACACACACACGCATGCACACACATATTATTTTCTCCATGTGAATTACGACACTTAGGAGAATGAAACTGCGTAAATCATTCTTGTTTTTGTATGTTTGAATGAGAAAACGAACGAACGAACGAACGGACATATGAATGAATGAATGAATGAATGAATGAATGAATGAATAAATGAATGAACGAACAAATAAAACAGTTATTGGATGAATTGATGGGGAAATAAACGAATGAACTGATTGATAGATGGATTCATTAACGAGCAAGGAAAGCATACACGATATTGATACGCGGATCGATCGATAAACGAATGAAGTGACGGATGGATGGATGGATGGATGGATGAAAAAAGCAATGAACGAAAGAAAGAATGACGTGAAGGAATGAAAGAGAGAGTGAAAAAATGAATAAAAACAATCAATTTATGTAACCACAAAAAGAGAACTGAAACAATTTGAGAGTAATGAATACACGAACTCTATGAAAGACGACGTTTGCATTAGGTAGGTTTAATTGAAAAATTTTTTCAAATTGGAACATAGATCGAGAAGAAGAGAGAAAGAGAGAGAGAGAGAAAGAGAGAGAGAGAAAGTAAGAGAGAGAGAGAAAGAGAGAGAAAGAAAAAGTTAACTTTAGAGAGAATGATGTACAGAGAGGACAAGTTGTACAGTGAGATTATCAGGTTTAAGAGATTAAAAAGTTTCCGAGAATGTGTAATGATTAACCATAAAATGAATGGCCGGCTGGCTGGATGAATGAATAAACTGTTGAATGAATGAATAAATGATTGAAAGAAAAAAAATAATGAATAAACAAATGAATTAATTAACGAGCGAATCAATAAATGGACGCAAGACCATTCTTATGAATAGATGAAACAGAGATGAATGAGAATAAGTACGTGATGAATGAATGAATGAGTGAGTGAATGAATGAATGAATGAATGAAGGAATGAATGAACGAGTAAACTGATAAAAAACTAATTAATTAATTAAAATACAAAAGCACACATACAGACAAACAAACACAGACCTACAGACACAAACATTAATAAACACACTCACTAATGGACATCTAGATAAACATATAAAATGATTGATTGAGTGAACAAATGAATGAATGTATGACAGATGAATAAATGAATTTTCAATTGAATAAACAATGAATGAATGAATGTGAAACTGAATGAAAGAATGAATGAATGATGAGTACACACGTATGTATGCGTGTGTGTGCGTGTGTGTGTGTGCGTGTGTGTGTGTGTGCGGTGTGTTTGTTGCAGCAGCAGAAGCAACAACAAATACATTAATGTTACTAAGAAAATTTCACAACGTGAAGAAAATGGCTTGGAAGTACATATAAGGACCATAAATTTTTGTTTTTTTTAAAAAGGCATAATAACGATAATAAATTTTTTACAGTGTTTTAATGCTCAACTGTGTGTGTATGAGTGTATGTATGCGTGTGTGTGTATGTGTGTGTGTGTGTATGAGTGTATGTATGTGTGTGTGTGTGTGTATGAGTGTATGTATGTGTGTGTGTGTATGAGTGTATGTATGTGTGTGATGAATGTATGTATGTATGCGTGTGTGTGTGTGTGTGTGTGTGTATGAGTGTATGTATGTGTGTGTGTATGAGTGTATCTATGCGTGCGTGTGTGTGTGTGTTTTGACGTGATAATTGCAGGTAGGATTGTGTTGTATCCGCCTGCTGAAATAAATTTGGCTAACGGTTTTGTATGTTTTTATCTTTTATACAAGCGCGAGTCACAGCGGAGAAATGAATGATGAATCTTTCTTTTGAAAATGGGTCTGAAATAACTTGTGAGAAGAAATTGCATACGTGAAAGGTTTAGACGATATTATTGAAAAATTAAAATTTTCAAAATCTTTCCATAGTTAAATTTTGATTTGAAAATTTTTTTTTTCTCATTCTATGACATCTTCCGTCTACGTCATGTTTTAAAAGCAAATTAAAATTTAAAAACATTTAAAAAAGTATCATTCATCTATTTTATTCTTCCTTTGTTCGTTCGTTCATTCATTCATTCGTTCATTCGTCAGTCGTTCGTTTATAATAATAATAATAATAATAATAATAATAATAATAATAATAATAATAATAATAATAACAACAAGTTTAAAGTGGTTTAGTAGACTAGCATATGTTTAAGATCCACTACTATTCATCTATTATGGTTTTTGAGCCCAGAGAAGTTTTTAAACTTGAAAAAATTCCTTGACACAATTTTGGTGACAAAAAAATTAAAATAAATCTTCTCAGAAAAAATTTCCATAACGACCCGTCAAACTGATGCTGCAATTAAGTGGCAACATTATGAATAATTAACTCTTCATCACTCATCATTGTCACGAACCTACACAAACACACATACACGCACACACGCACAGACACACACACATACACATACACACTTACATACACATACATACTTACATACATACAAATACAAAACATACTTAGACAATTTTATGTTAGTTGTTTTTTTTTCTTTAAATTTTGTAAGCTACAACATCATTTGAAGAAATAACTTGTTTGTTTATGTACGTATGTATTATGAATTGAATTGAAACAATCTTTTATTCAGAAAATATCAAAATAATAAATTACTAGGAGACCAGAAGTTGTCACTTGTTAGGCCACCTTGTGTATGTATGTATGTATGTATGTATGTATGTATGTATGTATGTATTATTATTATTATTATTATTATTCGAAAATTTGTATAGCGCTAATTACAAACAAAATGTTTCTCAAAAGCACTGTCTAAAAAAAAACATTTGAATTGCTACAATAAACCAAATCTTAAAATCTTATAATGAAAACAAAAATGATTTCAATAATTTCTTGAACAATTTTTCTGTCAGTTCGGGCTGTCTTAGATGACTTGGTAGACTATTCCAAACGGCTGGTCCACATACTGAAAAATTTCTCTCAGCCATTTTCAAGTTGGTTTGGGGCACACATAACAAGTTGCTATCATCAGACCTTAAGCAGACATTTTTAAAAGACCGTTGTTTCGGTGCATGCATTTCTTTTAAATAAACTGGCGCCATTCCCTTTATACATTTGAACATGATTGTTGATATTTTGAACAAAATTCTTTTTTTGACCATCAACCAGTGCAGTTCTCTGAATATCGGGGTGACATGGTAAAACTTTTTCGCACCAACCACGATCTTAGCTGCTCGATTCTGAATTGACTGAAGCACAGATAACGATTTTTCAGGCAAACCATAAAATAGGCTGTTGCAGTAATCCAGTCTAGAATGAATAACCGATGCACTAAACTTTGAATAACATCTTTTGCGGATTATTTTTAATTTTCGCAGTTGTAGGGTTGCAGTACCAGATAAAAACTTGATATGTTCAGTCATTGCCAGTCTAGAATCAAAAATGACACCCAAGTTTGTAGCTTTGGGAATGAAGTTTATATTTGAACCCTCAATGATAACTGAATTAATTTTAATTCTAGACAGCTGTTGCCAAGTTCCAACCAGAAGAATTTGCGTTTTACTTTGATTGAGCTTAAGCTTGAGCTTGTATGTATGTATGTATGTATGTATGTATGTATGTATGCATGCATGTATGTATGTATGCATGTATGTATGTATGTATGTATGTATGCATGTATGTATGTGCTGGAGCCCATGTTTACACTGAGAACATTCTATTCTATTCTATCCTACCCTGTCATGCTTGTCAGAGCGCACAGTTCTTTCATTAATCATATTCACCACCATCTTCGTCATCAGCATCAACGTCGTCAACATATTTGACGTCATCATCGTTGTCGTCATCGTCATCCTCATCATCATTACTATCCTCATCATCTTCCTCTTCTTCTTCATCCGATAATTAAAACGATTCATCATTTAAAATTTAATAAAAGTCAATTAAGTTCTA
>NW_008703617.1:1416685-1419838 GCF_000326865.2 Helobdella robusta | reverse complement strand
GAGACAAAAAATTATGTACATATATATACATGGAGGAGAGAGAGAGAGAGAGAGAGAGAGAGAGAGAGAGAGAGAGAGAAAGAGAGAGAGAGACAAACACACACACATACGTACACACACGCACATATACACGCACCTACATACAGACACACATAATGGCACATATATGCACACATATATAAGCAAATGCGGACTCGAAAAAGAAAGCTCATAGACACTTAGATTCACAAGAGCGGAAATTTTTTACCGAATTAATTGCATCTCTAATCATCTGTATTTTCACATTTATTCATTCTCCTCTTTTCTATTTTTCGCTTTCTCTCGCTTTCTCTCGCTTTCTCTCTTTCTCTCCCTCTCTCTTTTTCCATATTTTGTCCATCCATCTTACGGTTATTTCGTTTTTATATTTTTCCCTAAGCCTACTCAATGTTTTTTCGCTCTTTCAACTTTTTTAATTTCTCCACTTCCTTTTCCTTTTGTACTTTCTCTCTATCTCTATTTTATTGTTTTTTAAACTTTACGTTTCGTCGCCATCTTGATTTGTTCCTCCTTCCTTCTAGCGCCATCTTTCTTTCCATCTCATTCCTTTCTTCATTCGCTCCATCTATTATGTTTGTTCATTGCTTTATATTTTTTTTTGTATTTCCGTTCTATTAAATTTTGTCATCTTGTTTTTTATGTAGAGTCTTTTTTTTTATCTTGGATGAATTAAGTTTTTTTTTTGTTTACCGCTTTTTTCGCAATTTGTGAGTAAGTTTGCGCTTTTTGTATTGCGGCCAATGATGATGGTGAAGATGACGATGACGATGATGATGGTGATGATAATAATGATGACGATTGTGATGATGGCGGCAATGATGACGATGATAACGATGATGATAGTAGATTCATTCATTCATCGGTTCATTGATTGATTGATTGATTGATTGATTGATTGATTGATTGATTGATTGATTGATTGATTGATTGATTGATTGATTGATTGATTGATTGATTGATTGATTGATTGATTGATTGATTGATTGATTGATTGATTGATTGATTGATTGATTGATTGATTGATTGATTGATTGATTGATTGATTGATTGATTGATTGATTGATTGATTGATTCATTCATTCATTCATTCATTCATTCATTCCTTCATTCATTCATTCATTCCTTCATTCATTCATTCATTCATTCATTTTTTCACTCACTCCACTGTCTGATAACGCATTTAAATATCTAGTTAACAATGCATTCGGACAAGCAAACTTCAACTCTAGCGACAACATCTAATCCAAATTTTTTCTTTCAAATTGAATTGTCGTCAAAATTTTAAAATAGTATTTTCTTCAGATTTAAAAAAAATAATCTCTCAAAAATATAACTGAATAAATAAATATGGATAATAAGTAATAATAATAATAATAATTAAAAATAATAATAATAATATTTTCATTATAATTATTAGTTCTTTTGAAATCTAATTACAGAGGAAAATTATCTGGCGTATGATTTTGTTCACGCTTTTGTGCTTGCACCAGCACGCAAAACATAATTTTTCTCATCTAAAAACGTTTGTCAACAGTTTTTTTTTCTTCTTCTTCTTCTTTTTCTTTTTCTTCTTCTTTCTCCATCTTTCTATCATTGTCATCCGACATCATTATCAGCATCACCGCCATCATCATCATCATCGTCGTCGTTGTCATTATCATACATCATCATCTTTGTCGTTCATGTTACTGTTTAAAGGATTTGTGGAAAAAATGCCTATGTAGGTACTCCAACTAACTCAAAACATAAAGTAAATTTTTTTTCAATCTCTTAACTCTCCCTTTTCCTCTCTCGTTCTTTTTCATTCTATATTTTTTTAGTCATTTGTTGTAATTGGTATTGGTCTCTATCACTCTCTCTCTTTCTTTCTCTCTCTCTTTCTCTCTCTCTCTCTTTCTTTTTCCTTATCTTTCTTTCTCTTTCTCTATTTCTCTCCCCTTTTTCTCTGTCCACACGTTTCCAATGATGTTGGCATGACACATGTGCTGGGCGGTTTTGTTCGATCGTTGGTAATTCTCTCTTTTCTCTCTCTCTCTCTCTTTCTTTCTCTCTCTCTTTTACATCGTCATCGTTGTCTTCGTCGTCGTCACCATCATCGTAATCATGGTTGTGATGATGGAAAAATGAAAAGATGAGAGAATGAGAAAATAGAAAGTAGGACGATGGGTTCCTCCTGCCATCAATTATTCCACACTAGCGCACCAAATCTCACTGAACGATTATGATAATGATGAAGTAATAATGATGGTGATGATGATGATGGTGATGATGATGATGACAATGATGACGATGGTGGTGATGATGATGATGGTGACGATGGTGATGAGTGTTTATTGGCGTGTGTAATGTATGTTTGTGTATTTATTTTCGTTTGTTTGTTTGTATGTATGTATGTGTGTGTGTGTGTGTGTGTGTGTCTTTTTTTTATCTGATTGTATGCTTGTGTACACGTAGGCACGTGTACATAGGCATGTACAAACTCCAAACAGACCGTATATTTTGTTGGCGTTTCAAATTATTTCAGAGTCATCTTCTTGTATTATTTATTGCTATTCAAATATTCATTCATCCTATTTTTAGCTTTTTCTATATAACATTCTCTATCATTACTCATTTGTGTGAAATGATTAGCTATGTAGATTGCCGATTTCATTAATTTTAATCTTTCTATAATAATTTTGATTTCAATATATCATTATTATTATTTTAAACTAATTTCATTATTATTGATTATTGCCATTATAGATGTTATTTGATTGAATGAAAGCAGTGTTCCCATCATTGTTGTTGTTGCTGCTGTTGTTGCTGTTGTTGTTACTGTTGTTGTTGTTGTTGCTGTTGTTGTTGTTGTTGTTGCTGCTGCTGCTGCTGTTGTTGTTGTTGTTGCTGCTGCTGCTGTTGTTGTTGTTGTTGTTGCTGTTGTTGTTGTTGTTGTTGTTGCTGCTGCTGTTGTTGTTAAATTTTTAATTGACATCCGGTAAAGTGTGTGGAATTTTTTAACGAGGTAACGCATAGAATTGTGTCGGCGACATTACCGTGATCGCTTTCTGTCAAGGTCATCATCATCGTCATCATTGTCGTCATCATCATCATCATCGTCATTATCTTCATCAT
>NW_008703617.1:1414225-1416635 GCF_000326865.2 Helobdella robusta | reverse complement strand
GTTTTTGGTATTTTTAAATTTGGATCTTCAGCAATGTAAGGCAGAAGAAAACCGATTTTTCGCTGTAAGCTAACACGATATGCAATATATTTTTTTCATTTTTTGGGAATTTGAAAAAATTTTTATACAAAATTTTTACTGGGTTGGTAATGTTTTTGTATTTTTTATACAATTTTTTGTATATTTTCGATCCAGTTTTTTTGTATTGAAATTGTTGTTCAATATCGAAACACTGAAATGCTAGACTATGTATGCACGTACGTATGTATGTGCGTATGTATGTTTCTTTGTATGTTTGTATGTTTCCTTGTATGTTCTTTGTATGTTTGTATGTTTCCTTGTATGTTCTTTGTATGTTTCTATGTATGTATGTGTTTGTGTGTGATATCAAAAGAAGGATAGCTATGGCGAAAGATGCATATTCAAAAATGAAAAACATCCTCACCAACAGTAAAATCAGAATATCAAAAAAAATTAAAACTGTTAGGCTGTTACATTTTATCCTGTGCTAACTTACGGCTCTGAGTCCTGGAAAATTTATAAAGAAATGACAAAAAAGAATAACGAGAGAAATTATAAAAACTAGTTGGACCTTTCATACTTCGAATGAGGATGTATTAAAACAGTCCGGTTATGAAAAGAGGAAATTACCACAGGTAATCCGACGGGGGCAGTTAAAGTTTTTTGGTCACATCATGCGGAAGGAAAGAATGGAAAATCTAACAACTACTGGAAAGATTGCAGGGAAAAGAGATCGCTGTAGACAACAACGAACAACAATCGTGAGGTCCTTGTGTCACTTGTTGAATATCATCGCATTTCAACTCTTAAAAAGCGTTAAAGATCGGGTTTTGTGGAGGTCGATGTTTGCCAATGTCCTGATAAGATGAGGCACGAGAAAGAAGAAGAAGATGCGTGTGTGTGTATGTATGTTTTGAAATATTTTTTATTTCGATCAGCTATTTTGATAGACTATCTCTTAAGACTAAGGCTATTGCATTTGCTTTTATTTCAATTTATAAAGAGAGTTAGTCTTCCATATCTTTTTTATTATGTTTTTTCTTTGTCTGGTTATTTTTCATCTTCGTTTAGTCTTCTTTATTCTTTTAGCGACTATCTATTTTATTATTTGCAGACTTATTTATTTCTTCGTCTGTTTTATCTTTGCTGTCGTTGTTTATCCGTTCGTCTGTTTTATCTTTGTTGTTGTTATTGTTGTTTATATCTTTGTTTTTTTTTATTTTTGTTTTTAGTGTGTGGGGCGAGCATGTTGACATGCGTTCCTTCTCTCCCTATTGAAAATTTCAATTAATCGAGACCTACGTGACGTCACTGTCAAGTTGGCGCTCTTTTTTCTGAGGGTTATGGTAGTAGTAGCTGTAGTAGAAGCAGCAGCAGCAGCAGCAGCAGCAGTAGTAGTAGTACTAGTAGCAGTATTATTAATGATAGTATTAGTTGTAGTTGTTGAAGCAGTATTCAGTAGTAGTAGTAGTAGTAGTAGTAGTAGTAATAGTAGTAGTAATAGTAGTAGTAGTATCAGCAATAGCAGTAGAAGTATTAGTAGTAATAGTAGTAGTGGCAATAGTTGTACAATATTCATTAGATACCCATTGTTCATCCAGTCCACTGGTGTGTATTTTATGAATGTATATGACCAAAACATACATCCATACAAATATATATAAGTACACAAATAAAAAACAAGAACTACACAAATACATACATACACAAACATGCACGCATACATACATACAAACATACATACAAACCAACAACCACACACACATACATGCATACAAACATGCATATATAAAGAAATTTACAACAATACATTTCTTTATTAGCCTTTTTTATTGCTCCAATAAACATGTTATATGGTACTCTATAATTTATAACGTAATAATAAAAATATTATCATCATCAATGTCATAGATATTGTCCATTTTATTATCTTCATCATTTGCTATCGTCGTCATCGTAAAATGTGCTATACAAATATACAATTTGTAATACATAAAAAATTAATGAAGTTATTTTTTGTAAAATTCAGAGTTTTTGGACCATGATTGTGACTCTTAATAGGTCATCATCCACCTCATCTGTAAAAACAAACAACAAGGACGACGACGACAACATCAGCAACAGAAACAACATCAATTTCAACAACAACAACAATAGCAACAACTACAGCGTCAACAATAACAACAGCATAAACAACAACAACAACAACAATAGCAACAACTACAGCGTCAACAATAACAACAGCATAAACAACAACAACAACAGCATAAACAACAACAACAACAGAGACAACATCAATAACAACGATAACAACAACAACATTAATAACAACAAGGATGGTGATGACATCAATATGAACGTTTACATAAAGAGGATTACCAACAACAAC
>NW_008703617.1:1410232-1413884 GCF_000326865.2 Helobdella robusta | reverse complement strand
GTGCGCATATTTACGTACACACATCAATAGATTTGTATTCGACGTGATCGAGTTACGGTTTGGGCCAACATACATACAAACATACATACACATACATACATACATATATACAAACATACACACACACATACAAACATACATACATACAAACATACATTATAAAAATGTCACACTGAGATCTTAGAGTCACAAATGCCTTCCATTAATCAAGCCATCTATTTATTTGATACATTGTTTCTTCGTCATAATACTTCTACTGCTGCTACTGCTGCCGCTGCTACTCTACTACTACTACTACTACTACTACTACTACTACTACTACTACTACTACTACTACTAATGGTTTCAACTGTATTAAAGGAGTGACGCCTAAATATTTAACCGACTGAGACATACCTAGAACAACTCCACTACTGAGTCAAACATTGCGCTCTGACAATTCATGTTTACTGTTGGTACCTAACACAAACTTGGCTCTTGGCAAAGGAATTTCTCCGTAATGGGTCCGGGGCTCTTGGCCAAAGGAATTTCTCCGTAATGGGTCCGGGGCTCTTGGCCAAAGGAATTTCTCCGTAATGGGTCCGGCTGTATGGAAAGGTTTGCTTAGGGACCTTTGTGATCCTGCGTTGTCTGCTATTCGATTTCGTGAAAGGCTGAAACAGCATCTTTTTGACGCAGCTTGCCCGTGCTACTGTCTTCCTCTCTCCATTCCCTGCAATGCTTTAATAAAGTGACACGCAATGTACTACAATAATAATCTTTAACGCCTCTGAGATCTTCTTTAAAAACGCTTACAAACACACCAATGATAATAATAATAATAAATAATAATAATACTTATTGTTATTATTTTTATTGCCATAATGATAAAGGTAATATTAAAAATTCCTGATGAAAAAAATTGAAAAATTTAACAGGCTTAAATGGCATCGTCATCAGCACCATCATCATTATCATCATCGTTTTGGCTACCGACGTTTCGTTACGTTACGTTACGTCACTTATATATCAGCCAATCAGAGCACGTCTACGTGTGACGTCATTAATGTAGGATTTCCAACCCATATATGACGCTTGCCTGGCGCGTTTTTATGTACCATTTATTTTTTTTTCTTCATTTTGTTTTTGTTTTATTAGTCATAAAAATAGAAATAACAACAACTACAAGAGTAATAATAATAATAATAATAATAATAACAATAATAATAATAATAATTAAGAGGGTTTTAATAAAAATTTTAAATATAATAATAATAGTCGAACAATAGAACTAATGATTATGACGATGATGATGCTAGTGATGATTATTTGATAATGGTGATGACGATGACGTCATGATAAGGATCACGAATACTATGGCGTCATAGTATCAAATATTTATAATGTTTTTTTTCCTCTTATAAATTTGAAAAAAAAGGAAAAGTTTTGCAAAAATAAACAAAACTCGAACAAAAGGCCGCCAAAATAGCTCTGCTTGTTTACAGCTTTTGTTGGTTTTATGCGCGTGCGTGCGTGCGTGTGCGTGTGTGGGTATAGGTGTGTATGTGTGTATGTGCTTGTGTGTATAACGATAATGAAAATGATGATGATGATGATGATGATGATGATGATAACGATAATGATGATGATGACGAAGATGATGATGATGACGAAGATGATGATGATGACGATGATGATGACGATGATGATGACGATGATAGTATGATGATGATGATGATGATGATGATAGGATGACGACGACGATGATGACGATAATATCGTGATACAAAACAAAACTGTTGAAAAAAAAATTAAGACCATAAAAAAAAATTTTGTTTACGACAGTGATGTTAACACAAAAAAAACTTAAATTTAAAAATGGTAATAAAAAAATTTATACACAAATGCGAAAAATGAGAATAAGAAGTTGCTTGTATATGACTTTTTGATTCAACGTTAAAGTCTCTATTTCATAATGGAGTTGGATTTTTTTTATTTTATAGGCTCAAACTTCATTTATATCATTTATTTTTGTTTGTTTGTATATGTGTGTATGTGAGTTTGTGTGTATGTTTGTATGCATGCTTGTATGGGTGTGTCAGAGTTTATGTACATACAAATTTTGCTAGATTGAGTGTTCTCCTAAATTGAAGAACACATACACTCATTCATGCTTGCCTGCAATGAATTGATACATAGGTAGATATAAACAAACAAACACGTACGTACATAAACAAACGAATACACACACACAGTCAAACACACACACACAATTGATATTATTAATGTCTGTAATTGTGTCTTGTGTAATATTTCAGCAAACCAACCAGTTCTGAACATTGAAAAAGTCCATATTTTACAAAAAAAAAGTGTTTTGCCTTCTTTTAGCATGTTCATTTTTCACATATCAAAATTTTCACCAAAGCTTTGATATTTTATCATTACAAATTCATCAAAAAGAGAAAAATTTTTTTCATTTTTGCATGTTTTTTATCAAAATTCTCGTCAAAAAATAATTAATAGTTGCAAAGATGGCAGCTTTTAATCTCATTTAACGCTCGATTGCTTAGCATTCGTCGAATTTATCAAAAAGTGAGTGGCGAACTTTTTTTACTTTGTTTTTCTTTGTTTTCTTTGTTTTTCTTTTGCTCTATATAAATTTTTTTCATTAGCTTCGGTCGTTGTTGTTGTGGCCGTGTTTGAAGTTTTATTTTTTTTTAAATAAAAATCTAGACCTTTTTAAACAAATTAAACTCAGGTCATTACTGTATATGGATGAAATTTATTTAATCTATTAAATTTATTTAATTTATTAAATTTATATGACGACCACGACGCTAATGTTGATGCTGTTGAAGCTGCTGCTTTAGCTGCTGTAGAAGTGGCTTTAGATGCTGCTGTTGTACGCGCTGACGATGATGATAATTAAGTATTCTCATCAACAAAATAATCGTTAGTAATGTTGCCGATAATGTTTTTCAGAATTGTTTATCGGATAGGTTCATTTGTGGGCGGCCAGATTGTTGTTGTTGATGTTGTTGTTGTTGATGTTGTTGTTGGTTGTTGTTGATGTTGTTGATGTTGTTGTTGTTAATGTTGTTCATGTTGTTGGTTGTTCTTGCTGTTGATGTTAGTGTTGTTGATAATGTTGTTGATTGTTGATGTTGTTGTTGTTGTTAAAACGGTTCATGTTGTTTAAATATATCAAAAACTACCAAAAAAGCACTTCAAAATGTATTGTACATATGTATATAGACAATTTTTTTTGTTTCGTTACACTTATTCTTTCATTACATGCGTTTTTCATCATTAATTTTTCAATTTTAAAGTTAAAAATTGAAAAAAATCATTGAAGTGAATCGAATGTTGAATGGAATGGAGGAATGAAACTCTGAGGAGGAATGTCTGGGCAGGAAGCGTTAAGTATGCGCCCGATTGAACAACCACAACAACAACAACAACAATATCATCAACAACAACAACAATATCATCATTAACAACAACATTAACAATAATAATAAGAACAATGATAATGATAGCGAAGATGATGAAGAGAATGATGAATTAAGGAAAAATGCATTTTGAAAAAATTAAAATAGCCGGAAACGTTTTGACTGGAAAAAATTTTTAAAAATTTTTTGGAGAGATTATCTTCAAATTGAAAGCAGATAAA
>NW_008703617.1:1404471-1408221 GCF_000326865.2 Helobdella robusta | reverse complement strand
CACACACATGCATACACACATTTACACACACAACAATCTAATTAGAACGCACATATGCATACACACACACACAAAGACACACACAAAGAGACACACAAACACAAAGACACACATACACACATGCATACACGCACACACACACACATTTATACACACAACAACCTAATTAAAACGCACATTTGCACACACACACACACACACAAAGACATACACACGCACAGACATACGGAAGGAAGTAATTTTTCGAAATCATGATAGCACACGTCTATCAAAGAAGCATACGACACACGACACGGCCAATATTAACCCTTATCTACCGTTCAATAACTTCCAAAAAAGTTCTTTCAAAAAGTGTGCGTTCACTTTTTTTTCATAAATTGTTTTTTATTTTCATTCTTCACTGTTATTTTTATATATTAGTATTATTTTTATATCATTAGATATCATATCATATCATTCTTTACTGTTATTTTTATATATTATTATTTTTATTATTATTATTCTTATTATTTTTATTCTTCTTCTTCTTCTTCTTATTATTATTATTATTATCGCTATCCTTACCATCGTCGTCGTCGGCCTTGAAAAATTTCGAAAAAATAGCATAGATAATTATTTTCCCAATTCACGTGAGAACATGATTCACTTTTAATCGTATTGGAAAAACTTTTAAAATGACAGTGGAGAAGAAGAAGATGATGGAGATGAAGATGGCGAAGAAGATGATGAGGATGATGATAATGATGATGATGATGATGATGAAAATGACGAGCAATATAAGAAATAATAACAACAGCAGTAGCAGTAACGACAACAACAACAACAACGACATCAACAAAACTTGTAATGATTAGTATGTAGATTGTTATCTATTGGCCAATTTTGCTTCATTAACGTCAAGCGCATAAAGTATAGAAACATCAACGTATTTACTGTTGTTGTTGTTGTTGGTGAGGATATTATTGTTGTTTTTGTTGATGGTGTTGTTGTTGTTGTTGGTGAGAATATTATTGTTGTTGTTGTTGGTGTTGTTGTTGGGGATGATGTTGTTGTTTTCTGTTTAGATATTTGTATTTTTATAGTTTAAATCAATCGAAGCATCTCTATAGTCCTTTATCTAAATTGTTTGTTTGGGTTTTGTTTCTATTGTTGTTTGTTCTTTGCTGCTTATGTTATTGTTTTGTTTAGTTTTAAAAATTTTTAGGGTTGAACCTATTTGGACAATGCTGAGAAACGTTGAAAATAAAATGCTCTAAGGCATAGTGAATTGTAATGACTGAACGAAATAGCGATTAATTGAAAGAACCAACGAACAAATGAATAAAAAACGAATGAATGAATGAGTGTATGAATGAATGAACGAATGAATGAATGAACGAATGAATGAATAAATGAATGAACGAATGAACGAAAAAAAGAACAATGCTGATGTGATGATGAAAACTCAGAAAAACGAAGTGTGAAGGAATGATTCAGTTATTTTTATGCATGCATCCATCAATCAAGCTGTCTTTCTAATAGGCAAAATGCCTTCAAAATAGATCGTTCGTACGTATACACACACATATACATACACACACACACATACATACACAGATACACACACACATACAAATTTACGAGAATGAACAAATTTTTTTCGAAATTTAAAATTCTAATACATGAGAAACATTACCGTGGAAAAAAGTTTAAAATTATTTTTACATTGCAGACTAAAAAAAACAACTAAAATTTTTGTAGTAATTATGTTTCTAAAACACGCAACATTATACAGAGAAAAAGAGAGAGAAAATGAAAGAGAAAGAGAGAGAGAAAGAAAAAGAGAGAGAGTAGGAGAGGGAGAAAGAGATTGAAAGACAATAAATATATACACTAATAAATACACACATGCAGTCGAATTCGCAGCAAAATCTACAACGAAATTCAAAATATTTTACTAACACCATGCTGATTAGCTCTACTTGACGCATGTGTGGCAATAGTAATATAATAGAATTGCTAATAACAACAATAAAATGAATGAAAATAATAAAAAAAAAATAATAATAATAAAGTAATAATAATAAGAATAACAATATGAAAGAAAGAGATAACTGATGATTTTATTATAGATACCATTTCCGTATGCTCTTTTTAAAGAAATCAGGTCGGCTCAAAAACCAACAAAACTGAAGGGGCAATTGATATCAATCTATTCGTTCATTCTCTCAGTCAGTCGTTCTTTTCAGAGTTTTTCAACATTTCTTGTCTTTATATTTTACTGTTTTTGTTTCTTCTCATCTTTAATACAGTCAATTTTTTGCTGGCTTCCACGTTCTCTCTCTCTCTCTCTTTCTCTTTTTCTCTTCTCTCTTTTTCTCTTTTCTCTTTTTAGCTTTTCAATGTTTTTTTTTTCTTTCTTTCTTCTATCATTTCATCTTTCTCTTTTTCCACTCTCTTTCTTTCCCTCTCTCTCTCTCTTTCTCTCTCTTTTTCTGTTTCTCCCTTTCTGTCTCTCTCTCTCTCTTTTTCTCTCTCTCTCTGATGACGGTGATGATGACGATGATAGTTAATAAATTCAATTTAATAAAAAAAGAATTTTTTTTTTATTTCTCAAAAATTTCTTCTAGTTTTTTTGTTTTTTTCTCTCATTTTATTTTTCCCGCCTTTTTTGAAAAAAATTGCCGATAAATAGTTAAACACTTGATGGCATGACACTAATTACGAGCAAGCATTCGTCATGATCATGGAACAGTTATTCGTCATCGTATTCGTCGTCGTCCTCTCTGACGTCATCATCTTCGTCATCATTTTCGTCCGTGTTGATGCTGCTGTTGTTGTTGATTTTGTTGTTGTTATTGCTGTTGTTGTTGTTGTTGTTGTTGTTGTTGTTGTTGTTGTTGTTGTTGTTGTTGTTGTTGTTAATGCAGTTGATGTTGTCAGAGGTATTTCAGAATGAGGTTAAAAGTTTTTTAAAGGTACTTTATCCGTATTCCAAGATGCTTTTAAAATATATCAGAGGCATTTTATAAGTGAAACAGTGATATATCTGTTGCATTTCGAAAGGTATTTCAGAGGTTTTTCAAAAATATTTAAAAGAATTTTAAAAATATTTACTGGGTATTAAAGAGGTAGTTTAGTAGCAAGTGAATGTTCAAACAAGAGGAACTAAGGAAGAACAAGCGGTTCTACTCCTCTCCTATCTTTAGAAAACATTTTGCATTTGATCTCGATAAGCTATTTTGATCGATGTTCTATGATTGATTGATGAACTGATTGATCAAATGAATGAATGAAAGAGTGAATGAATGAATGAATGAAAGAGTGAATGAATGAATGAAAGAATGAATGAATGAATAAATGAATTAATGAATGAATGAACGAACGAACGAACGAACGAACGAACGAACGAATGAACGAATACATGAAGAGATGAATTATTAAAAAATAATAAAAAATCAATTAAACGAATGAATTACCAAACTAGTTTCTGCCACTATTGAAAAATTAAAAAACAACAACAATAACAACAACAAAAATAATAATAATAATAATAATAATAACAATAGCAATAACAACAACAACAATAATAACAACAATAATAATAATTTTTCAAGATATATTTCATGGAGTTTGATTGATGATACGTTGAACGATGGTTTTTATTTGAGGAAGAAGAATGGTTATTATGATATAATAATATTTGAAATAAACGAAAAATTGAGTGGATGATTGAATGAATGAATGAATAAATGAATGAATAAATGAGTG
>NW_008703617.1:1396971-1401971 GCF_000326865.2 Helobdella robusta | reverse complement strand
GAAAGGGGAAAAGATACGACCAATAATAGACTTGTTCAGATCACTCCGTCCTGACATTGCTGTCCGCAACAAAGACACGATCGAAATACTTGAACTGACTGTCTGCCATGAAACTAACTTCATAAAATCAAAACAATTTAAAATGAATAAATATATTGGTAATTTGAAAGATAATATTATTGATGACTTTAAGCATTGCAATATTTTGATTAATACCTTTGAAATATCGTCAATTGGCTTTTACAATCCTTTTAATATGTCTTTAATTGATATAACTTGGACCGATTATTTTAGATTTAGCTTGATTAACAGTGTAATTTCGTCATCATATGCTCTGTACTGTGATAGAAACAATGAGTGAAGTTTTTTATACTATTTATCATCATGGTACTTTTATTTTCATAAGATGACGAGCAATGATGACTATCCGTATTACTCTAACACTTTATCTTTATTTTATTTTATTTTATTCATCTAACTGTATATTTAACTATATTCAATTTTATTTCATTGTCAATATTTTGATTTTACTTATGCTCTGTCTTTGGAAAATAAAAGAGTTCACATTATTATTCACATATTTTACGCGGAAGCATAAACATTACATACATACGTACGTACGTACGTACGTACGTATGTATGTTTGTATGTATGTATATATGTATGTATATATGTATGTATGTTTGTATGTATGTATGTATGTATGTATGTATGTATGTATGTATGTATGTATGTATGTATGTATGTATGTATGTATGTATGTATGTATGTATGTATGTATGTATGTATGTATGTATGTATGTATGTATGTATGTATGTATGTATGTATGTATGTATGTATCAAACGATGTCTAAAAAACTTGAAAGAAAAAAAAATTAAACACCACAGAACCAAAAATAAAAATGGTCAAAACATTTTATGAGGTCACTTCAAGCCTGTAACATAGACACATTATTTTTAGTTTTTTGTTCTTTTTCATTTTTTTTAAATATTTTTTTTTGTAGTTATAATAATAAAAGTAACAACAACTTTACTATCCTCATCATCATCTTCGTCATCATCATCTTCTTCCCCATCATCATCGTCATCGTCCTCGACAAATACCCATTAAAAAATGATTCAAATGAAAAAATATCGGATTGACATTTGAGATTGCAAACAAAACCAAAGACACTAAATAAAACGGAATGACTCCGTGCGAGAAAACAAAAACAAAAACCCTGCATACAACACAACAACAGTGTTACTAAATTCAAAACCAAAAACTCTAAATATAAAAACACCAAAAACTCTAAATATAAAAACACCAAAAACTCTAAATATAAAAACACTAAAAACTCTGAATATAAAAAATCGACGTCATAGGATGCAAGTGCACAGCTGTTTGTCATTGGAACGCATTCGGACATGCGCAAATGAAATATTTACAAACAATGAAAATTTATTCCTAACTAAAATTATATATATCTTTGTAAACAAAAAATATATCTTTGTAAACAGAGAATTCACAGTCTATGTAAACATAGAATTCACAGAAGTAATATAAGTAACGAATAGTAGTAGTAGAGGTAATCTAAAGGCCAAACTAATCTAAGCAAATTAGAAATATTAGTAATACAAAAAACATAGATAGATAATTATTCCAAGTAACATAGAAATGATAATTGTACTTTTTAATTTGATTCATTCGAGTAACGTAGAAATATAATTGATCCAAGTAACATAGATATATAATTAATATAAATAACATTGAAATTATAGTCAAAATTTATTATTTCTTTCTTCTAATGAACAAGACTTTTAATACAATAATACCTTATTCTCCATCCATTATATATATTTATTTATTCTTTTTTTCATTCATCTGTCAATCCATCAATCAATCAACCCATCAGTCAATCATTTCGTCTATCCATCAATCCGTTTATTCATTCAGCTGCTTATTTATTTAGTTTTTTTTCCATTCCTGTTTATCGTTAGTAATTTAATATAAATTGTTTCCCTGCTGTAAAGTTTGCTTGTGTTTGTGTATTCATTCATTCGTTCATAAATTTATTCATTCGTTCATTCACTCATTCATAATTCATTCCATTATTCATTCATTTATTCATTCATTCATCATTCATTTTCCTCCATCATTCATTCGTGCCATCGATCATATGGAAAATCCCGGGGTGACAATCGAGAACGTTAATAAACTTATGGAGAGCTTTGAATGTGTATGTTCGTTTGTCTGTTTGTTCGTTTGTATATTTGTTTGTATGTTTGTTTGTATGTTTGTTCGTTTGCATGTTCGTTTGTTTGTTTGTATGTTTGTTTGTTTGTTTGTTTTTAGCGTTGATCGTATGTTTGTATGTTTGTTTTTTTCTATGTATGCTCTCATGTATGTGTGTATGTTTGTTTGCACATTTGTGTTCATGTATTTTTGTGTTCTCTGTCCAAACTCCAATTGTCATATTTATTATTTCAATTATTAATTTTCTCCTCCTTCTTCTGCCTATTGTTATTGTTGTTGTTATTGGCAAGGCAATTTGAAGGCACATGAATTAATATTCCAAAAGAGCATAAAAAAGTAACAGCCGCCACGGTTGTAGCAGCAGAAGCAGCAGTAGTTATAGTACTGGTAGTAGTAGAAGCAGTAACAGTAGTAGTAGTAGTATTAGTAGTAGTATTGATAGTAGTAGTGGTAGTAGTAGTAGTAGTAGTAGTAGTAGTAGTAGTAGTATTGATAGTAGTAGTAGTAGTAGTAGTGGTAGTAGTAGTAGTAGTAGTAGTAGTAGTAGTAGTAATAGCAGAACAGCAGCGCTAGTAATAGTTTTCACAAAAGTAGTAGTAGTAGCAGTGTTAGCAGTAGTAGTGGTAGTAGCGGTAGTAGTTGCAGTAAAAATACTAACACGAAATAGCACCGCTTTTGAAAAGCTATGAAAGTTTCAGCATTAGCTTTAGTATTAATTTAATAAAATGTAAATGGGTGAAAAATTTTCTATGTTACTTTGTCATTATTATTGTTGGAATAATTTTTATTATTATTATTATACTCATAAAAATAATTATTTATTCTTATATTATTCTTTATTATTATTATTATATTATATGATAATGGTAATGTTGATGACGATGATGATGACGATGATGACGACAGTGATGATGACAATGATGACGATGATGGTGAAGATGATGTTGATGATGATGATGATTTTCATTTCAACCACCGATGACGATGATGACCGCAATAATAAAAGCAGCAAAAAGTTTATGCAGCGCTGATGGTAATGATAGTAGTGACGGAGTTAATGACGTCATAGCCAAAGTGCCGCCATTGATAACATTTTTTTTTTCGCAAAATGTGGTTTTTTTTGGTCGCACTTAGACTAGACACGTTATTAGGAATCATTTTTTATGCAGTGGTAGTAGTAGTAGTGGTAATAGTAATAGTAGCAGTAGTAGTAGCAGCTGTAGTAGTTATTGTAGTAGTAGTAACAGTATTAGTGGTAGTCGTGGTGGTGGTTGTAATAGTAGTAGTTGTAGCAGCAGCAGTAGTAAAATTAGAAGTAGAAGTAGTTATAGTAGTAGTAGTCAAAGTAGTGTTAGTAGTAGTAAAATAGTAGAAAAAGTAGTAATAGTAGTAGTAGTAGTGACGGCAGCAGCAGCAGCGGCAGTAGTAGTAGTAGGCCGAATAATCATATCGTATTAAATTATTCCGTAAGATGGAATGAAGTTATAAACTGAAGCGTCAAAAAACCATTCGTCGATAGGACTAATTGATGACGATGATGATGATGATGATGATGATGATGATGATGATGGTGAACATGATGTTGATGATGATGATGATGATGATGATGATGATGATGATGATGATGATGATGATGTATCATTTCAACCACTTTCGAATTTAAAAAGCGGATTTAATTAGGCCACATGCTTTCGTAATGTAGACGTTGTTTTTGTCGGTAATGATGTTGTTTTTGTGGCTAATGTAGTAGCAGTAGTAGCAGTAGTTGTGTAGTAGTAGTAGTAGTAGTAGTAGTAGTAGTAGTAGTAGTAGCAGTTGCGGTTTTTCATTTACAATTTTGTCTCAACTGCTAATGATGTTGTTCACAAGGCACTTGAAACACGTTCATACTAACATTTTTATGTTGTTGTTGTTGTGGTTGTTGTTGTGGATGGTGTTGTGGATGGTGTTGATGTAGCTGTTGTTGTTGCATGTTGCTGTTGTTGTTGCTGCTGCTGTTGCTATTGTTGTTGTTGCTGTTGTGGTTGTTGTTGTGGTTGATGATGAAGATGATGATGATGATGATGATGTTGATGACGTTTTTAGTCTAATGATCCCCCGTCTACAAATGTTCCAGTGTCTAATTTTTCCACTAACAATGACGTCATTATGTAATTTTTTTTGCATTCTTTATATAAACAGAATGTTTTTAAATTTAAATTTAAATCTTTTTTATTTTTATTTATAAAACACATTTTTTTAGTTTATATGCAGTAAATCACATTTACTTTTAAACATAAGCAACAACAATAAATATAAACAAAACAACGGCATAGATTGCAAAAACAAAAACCAAAGAACTAAAAACGACAAAAAACAACAAAAAAAAACAATGGCTTAAGCAGGCACATCACATCTTAAATTCAAATTACCGCGTGAATATAGCCCGATAAGCAGAAACAAAACTCATATTTATCGGGAAAAACAACAACAAAGAAACAGAAACCAGCGATAATACGTTATAAATAACAACTACGAATCAAAAAACAACGATAATACAATGTAAACAACAACAACAAAGAAACAAAAAGGCCATATTATTGCAAATCATCACAAACAACAACAGCAAAGATCAAACAAAAAAGCGTATTATAACAATAACAACATAGACAAAAAAGAAAAAGTCCCAAAAACATAGAACAAAACAGCTGATAATAAAGCATAAACAAAAACAGAGAATTAAAAAAACAGTCGATAATAGAACATCAAAAACTCAAAAACGAA
>NW_008703617.1:1394567-1396921 GCF_000326865.2 Helobdella robusta | reverse complement strand
TACAACACAACAACAACAAAGTTAATGACAACAATATCAACATAGACAACATCAACAGCAACAATAACCACAACATTAATAACGATATTATCATCACAAATCTAACCAACAAAATCAGATACAACAAAAGTGCGTATTATAAATACAAAAACAACAACAACAACATTGATACCGGAACAGAATTACATAGCGCAACAACACCAACCACAACGACAAACAACAACAACGCTATTAAGAAACGCCATCTATCTACAAATAACAAAAACGAATTTGTCGATTATTCCACGTTCAAACATCAACAACAGCTGCAGAGACAGCAACAACTACAACAACACCAACTACAACAGAACCACCACCAACTACAACAACAGCAACTACAACAACAACAACAGAACCACCAGCAACTACAACAACAGCAACTACAACAACAACAAAACCATCACCAACTACAACAACAACAGCAACTACAACAACAACAAAACCACCAACTACCACAGAACCACCATCAACAACAACAACAACATACACAGACAAATTATGTTGTAGTTGACAATTCCTTGAAACTGCAACGCCAACATTACTCCGTGACCTCCCATTTGGTACTGGAATTCTACACGGACGGTGTCTTCCACAACAAAACCGGATTTAGCGGATTTTTTTCTTTTGTCGATAGAGGTACGTACGTGAAGTTGTTCATTATGACGATGGTAACATCTATAAAGATGATCTTACATTCTGTAGTAGTAGCCTCTGCAGCAGCAGCAATAGTAGCAGTAGCAACAGTAGTAGTAGTAGTAGTAGTAGTAGTAGCAGTAGTAGCAGTAGTAGTAGTAATAGTAATAAGATAAAATAATGAAGATAATTTTGTTGCTGAAAAGATGAGGATGATAACACCAATGATAATAATGACTTGAAGGACTCGGACGACGATGATGATGACGATGATGATGATGATGATGACGTCAATCCATCATAACATAGCCAACAATGATGAGGACCATGACGATAATGACAGTCATAATAAAATAAATGGCAAGGAGCTTATGGAGTTGTGACAATTGTAATACGGCTAACATATGCATGCGTGTAGCAGTCAGTAGCAGTAGTAACTTTACTGGTAGTAATTTTAGATTCACTAGTAGTCGGTAAGATGGCGTGATGGCTTGGGTGCCCGTCTTCAATGTTGCAGTGATCTGATTCGAATACAAAAGGATCCAGTCATGTGTGTGTGTGTGTGTGTGTGTGTGTGTGTGTATGTTGCAGATACTGTAATTTTAGTAGCGACACAGTAGTAGTAGTAGTGGCAGCAGTAGCAGTAGTAGTAGTAGTAGTAGTAGCAGCAGTAGTAGTAGCAGCAGTAGTAGTAGTAGTAGTAGTAGTAGCAGTAGCAGTAGTAGTAGTAGTAGTAGTAGTAGTAGCAGTAGCAGTAGTAGTAGTAGTAGCAGTAGCAGCAGTAGTAGTAGTAGTAGCAGTAGCAGCAGTAGTAGTAGTAGTAGTAGCGACAATAATAACGAGTGTAGAAATAGTAATGTTGGTAATGAAAATAAGCTATTTGGCTTAGGTGGTGTATGAAGCACGTAAGGAAGGCATCAAAATGAATGCACTGACCATTAACACATTGCTACTATTGCGTGTGTCTATTGCTGCTGCTACTACTACTACTATTACTACTACTACTACTACTGCCGCTACTACTACAGCCACAATTACAACTACTCCTATTACTAATTCTGTCACTACTACTTATATTACTACCACTACTGCAGTCGCTACATTCGCTACTTCTGTTGCTACTACTTACTAAAAGTATTATTACTGAACAGCGATCGATAAACATTGCAACAACATTACTGCAGATAAATTTACGACTATTGGCGGCACAAAAACCTGGGGGGCCCAGTGCTCCTACGATTTCTACTCCACCAAAACAAACGTAGGAGGGCGCTTCTTTTCCCCAAATTACCCCCAAAACTACCCACCAATGGCGCGCTGCTTGTACTCATTTTTCGGCCGCACAGCTGAAAGAGTGAAGATTGTATTCCTATTCGTCGAGCTTGAAACCGGAAATAGGTTAGTTATGATGATGATGATGATGATGATGAAGGTAATGATGATGATGATGGTGGTGGTGATGATGATGATGGTGATGAAATGTCAAACATAGAAAAATTATTATAATGGATATTATTATTATTATTATTGTTATTATTATTATTATTATCATTACTATGGAAAGGCTAACGAACTACGCCGGCGTTGAAAAGATAATAAACATTCATTGCCGACGTCATTATTAATAAACAGAAAACAACAGAAACAAGAGAAAAACACATCAACAACAACAACAGCAACAA
>NW_008703617.1:1381789-1389289 GCF_000326865.2 Helobdella robusta | reverse complement strand
CAGAAATATCGAGAAACACTCAGAAAAACCTAGAGCTATTTGTAATTTATCAATAATTCGTTGAAAAGTATTTATTAATGTTAATCGAGACAGCTGTTACACCGTGTAAGGGGAAACTTCAATTGGTTTCATGTTTTCATAGATGAGTGGAAGAAATATCAACACAGATATTAGCAATTGCACTGTCATCAGTAATTAAATCAGCAACACAACACAAAAAGAACAATAACTCAACAACAACTCAACAACAACTCAACAACAACAACAGGAACGATTAAACAATAGCAACAACATCACAAAAGGCTTCACAATACTAATCAGTACTGTGCTATTCTCAATAGAATTTGTTGATGGCAACAAGTATGCAAACAACAACAACAACAACAAAAACACCATCAACAACAACATCAACAGCTAAGAAGACCACAACAAGCCACCAACGAACGCTTAACGTGTATATATAAACAAGGAAATTCGTTTACGAATGTATGCATGAATGAGAAAATACATAATATTATAAGCCGGCCTACAAATATACATGCATACACACATACACACATACACACATACATACACACAAACACATACATATACATATACACAAACACATACATACATATATGCATTGTGTTAGTGCACATATGTGTTGTATATTTTTCTCTCTAATTCAATATATCTTCTGGGAGTTTGTTTGGGAATGTAAGGTGATGAACACAACAAGAGAAATCTAATCTATTTAATGCTGTTGACTCGCTTCGTTCACTACATTTTGACCGGGTTCCAACGCAAGCCAAGTCAATTTGAAATAAAAGTTGCATTACATTTTTCACACTCACATACACACACACAACACAAACACACACACTCACACTCACACACACAGCACAAACACACACACTCACACATACACACAACACACACACACAAACACACGTACATTCATTTGCAAATTAAAGTTTGTGTACGTATGTTTGACGTAAAACAGAAGCCCCCGTCTGTACAATGTTGTACGTTTTAATAGAGTGCCTCTGAAGCAGCGAAGCGTACTACACATACGTATGCCTCTGTGTAAATAATCACGTCATATCATCATGTCTCGTTTCCTGTCGGTTCGTTTCGTATCGTATCATTATCATTATCTGTCTCCATGCAGGTTCGCGTGCCAGCGTCAATGTAGGATGTACATTTTGTGTTTGTGTGGTTATGTTTGTGTGTTGTACTTGTGGGTTTGTGTTTTTCGCAGATCTGTTTGTACGTCTGTGTGTTTGTATGTTTGTGTTTTGTTTATTACAAGCGCTTGTTTGCTTGAATAAGTTCAAATTTATCCCTTGATATATTATTCAAGAGTGTATGTGAGGTAGGTGTGTTGGAAGGTGTGGGTCATTAAAGTTTGATGCGTTCTACTGTTTGTGTGTTTGTTTGTGTGTGTGTGGTGTGTGTGTGTATTTTTAGTTAATAATGTGTTTATGTATGCTGGTATGTATGCTGGTATGTATGCTGGTATGTATGTCTGTATATAGATTTGTATGTATGTCTGTATGTATGTTTGTATATATGTCTGTATGTATGTTTGTATGTATGTGTGGTTGTGTTAGTGTTTATCAGTGGCTGGCAAGGCTCACACAAAGTCTTATTTAAGGTCGTGATTATGAGGCAGCTTTTGAAATCATAATATGAAGATGGCGGGAGATTTAAAACTGAATTAAATTTAATTAAATTGACTTTAAATTGAATAAAAATGAAATAAACTGAATTATTCAAGCACTCATTTTTCTTTGTTTTTTGTTCTATGGTTTTTGTTTATTCCCGTTGGTGACGATTTGATGTTTTTGTATGATGACATTATGATGATGTTGTTTTGTTTCTAGGTTGTTGATAATGTTGTTGTTGATGTTGTAGTTGTTGTTGATGATGTTGTTGTTGTTGGTGTTGCTGTTGATGTTGTTGATGTTGTTGGTGTAGTTGATGTTGTTGCCGATATTGTTGATGTTGCAGATGTTGTCGTTGATGTAGTTGATGTCATTTTTGGTTTCATGTATCTCTGGTTTCATATTTATGACGAAATTGCATGCGTGTGAACACGACAATGAATTGAAACTCTCTTTTTTCTAAAAAAAACAAGTCAAATAAAACCACTTTTATACAACTACACACATGCATACATATAAACACACACGCACATACATACAAACACACACATACATATAAACACACATACATACAAACGCAAACATACATACAAACACACACATACATATAAACACACACTCATACATACATACAAACACACACATATATACATATAAACACACATACATACATACAAACACACAAGCAGACGTACATAGATAATTTTTTTACAAAAAATTGCTAATAAACAAAATAATCCTTACAAAATATTGCCTAATAAATACGTTGATATAATCCTACATGCACACATAAATACGACTACTATAAAACACACAAACATACATACACAAACATACATACACATACACAAACATACACACGTACACACAAACACGTACATACATACGTACACACACACATACAAATACAAAACATACATACAAGGTTTTGCACACACAATCTTCTTATAATTCTAGATGGAAATCTGTAACAGCCTTTTAAAAATTTGACAGTTTAGCTGTCAGAAAAAAGATATGGGAAAATGTACATACACACATACACATATACATACACACATTCACACATACATACATACTCATGTACACAGATACATACATACATAACAACACGCATACCTACATGCATAATAATATGTATTCATGTATCTTTCTATCTACCATAACAGAGATACCGTTACGAATTCGATATTATTTAATCATTGTAGAGAATCAATACATATTAATTTTTGTTATTTATAAACTATTATTATTTATAATTAGTTATAATTAGTATTATTCCATATATGGTTATCATTGGTGAGTATCATGAGATGATGTGGATATTAGCACTTTGCAAAACATCACCCAATCATTTTCAGTTTACATCGATAAAGACACCAGCGACAACAACAACCTCAGGAACGACGATGAGAATAACAGTGAAGACGATGGTTATAAAAACCTTGTAATCAGCAACAACGTCAACAATATCCAAACGCAATTGTCGTCTTTGTCGTCAAAGCCGTCATCATCATCGTCGTCATCATCATCTTCCTCCTCATCATCATCGTTGTCATCATCATCTTCCTCCTCATCATCATCGTTGTCATCATCATCTTCCTCCTCATCATCATCGTTGTCATCATCATCTTCCTCTTCATCATCATCTTCGTCATCATTATCTTCGTCATCTTTGTCATTTTCATCATCTTATCTATCATCACCATCATCGTCGTCGTCGTCGTCTTCATCACCATCATCGTATAACGGCGCAATCATCACCAGCATAGCCTACCCTAAAGGCGGTTCAATAACCTATCGCTATCGTGACCTTGAACCACAGTTTTTGACCTTGAAGATTCTCTTCAGAGGTCAAACTGACGAGAGGGTTGTGTTAACTTTTACATCATTCTGCATGCAAACCAGAAATTATAACGACAATACGGACATTAGTGGCAGCAGTAGTAGTAGCAGTAGCAGTAGCAGCAGTAGTAGTAGTAGTAGAAGCAGTAGTGGTAGTAGAGATAGTAGTAGTAACAGTATTAATGACGGTACAGATCTTGATAATGATGACGAAGAAGATAAGGAAGAGAATGATGAATTGTTGGAGTATGTTTGTTGTTTATTATTGTTATCATTTTAGCTTCGCTACCACCGTCAACTATAATCATCGTCATCGTCATCATCATCGTCATCATCATCATCGTCATCATCGTCATCATCGTCATCATCGTCATCGTCATCATCAGCATCATCAGCATCATCATCAGCATCATCACTGTCAGAATTAACTTCACCGTCAACATCATAACCACCATTGCCCTCATCAGGGCCACCATCACTATCATCATCATCACCTTCCTCATCATCACCCTCATCATCATCATCATCACCTTCCTCATCATCATCATCATCACCCTCATCATCATCAGCACAACACCCACCACAACTACAATCATAACCAGCTGTGAGGAACAGAACCACGTGAGAATACTCTTCTCCGAGGAAATTGGCGTGAGGCGTGAGCTAAATATTTTCTGTGGCTGTCAAGCAAACATTCCTCAAAGCATCATGACCAGGGAGAGCAACATGGAGCTTCTTATCGTAATTACTGCTACCACTACCGCCACAAGTAGCAGTAGTGGCCGTGGCAGTAGTAGTAGTGGTGGTAGTGATGGTAGTAGAAGTAGTAGTGGTAGTGATAGTAGTAGTGGTGGTAGTAGTAGTGGTAGTAGTGGTGGTGGTGGTAGTAGTAGTAGAGGCAGTAGTACTTATAACAACAACAGCAATAACCACGTCAATAGTAGCAGTAGTATTAATAATTTTGACAGTACTGGCAAAGGTAATAGTAGTAGTAGTAGTAATAGTAGTAGTAGTAGTAGTAGTGGTGGTGGTGGTGGTAGTAGTAGTAGTAGTAATAGTCATAATAATAATAAAATGGACTCGTCTGGTATATACGGTTTCGAAGCTTATTTCAGCTTTACGACAGGTCTCTTGATTGATGGATTTTTATTTAATTTATTATTATTGTTATTATTATTATATTAATAATAATATTTATTTATTTATTTAATTATTCATTCATTCAATCATTCATTCCTTCATTCATTCATTCAATCATTCGTTAATTCATCTGTCCATTTATTTATTCATTCATCGTTATATTTGTAATATACATTCCACCGTCTGTTTATCTTTCTATTCATTCCTTCATTCCTTCATTCCTTCATTCATTAATTCATTCATTCATTTATTCATTCTTTCTATTTTTTACAAAATTTTCACTAATTGTGAATTTATTAATTTTTTTCCGCTGCAGATTACTTGGTCAAAACGAACGGAATCCAAGCTAGAGATAGAAGTAATAGATGTGTTGCTTTCTTTCTCTCTCTCTCTCTCTCTCACTCTCTCTCTCACTCTCTCTTTTTTTCTCTCTCTTTCTTTCAATCTTCCAATCTTCATTTTATTTCTCTAGTTTATTGTTTCAGACTCACCGTATCAAATTTTTGACGAAAAAAATTTTTTGTAAAGTTTAGTTTTTCCTTTTGGCTCTATCATTTTATTCACTCTATTTTATTCTTTCTTCCTATCATTATTTCTCATTTTCTTTTTTTTCCTCTCTCTCTTCCTCCCTCTCTTCCTCTCTTTCTTTTTTTATTTTTTCATAACGTGTGTGTGTGTGAATAAGAAGACAGGAGTGTGTGGTTAAGAACATTTTTTCGCGCTTTTTTCACAAAACTTTTTTCAACATTTTTTTTTTTCAAATTTCAGAAAACATTTTTCCCTTTAATCTCGCTCACTCTTTTGCGATCCTCACAAATAAATCACAATCATTCTTTCTAAAAAAAATAAAACTTAAAGACATTTCAACGTAAACATGCACACACACACACACACACAGGCACACACACACGCACGCACAACACAAAATACTATTTTAAAACTTGAAGAAAATACCTCACAGGCTGTACATTCGAATACCGTAGTTCAGTTTCGGTGAACGGTTCTCTGACGTCACCGAACTATCCTGGGATGTACCCGCCAGGGATGGAATGTAATTATTTGTTTAGAGGGAGCTTCGATGAGAGAGTCATCATAGTATTCAACGATTTTGACATTGATGGGGTATCTCCAAGGTAGGTGCTTTTGTATTCATATACCAAAATGTTGCTTAATCTTCACAAAAAATACACACATAAACACTTATAAATATATATATACATACATATACACACATACCCGCAAGCGTTTACAGGATGTGTACAAACAGACAGACGCTTATATATACACAAACACGATACTTTAGTTCGCTGCCAGACACACATTTATTACACTTGTATATATATACACAAATACACACACATATACAAAACTTGTGCACATAAGAACACACACTCAAAATCACACATACACTCACACACACATACACTCACACATACACACTTGTCTACGTACATGCGATCAATCAACCGTACATATGTGCGGCGTGCACTTATGGTGTACACGCGCGAGCCTCTGACGAAAATTGTACATCATCGTGTGTCGTCTCCCTTCTTTAAAATCATTGCGTGGGATCTACGTGACGTCACACGATGACTTCAGTGAGGAAGAAATAAAAGAAAGAGAGAGAGAGAAAGAAAGTGACAAAGAGAGAAAAAGAGAGAGAGAGAAAGAAAGAGAAAGTGAGAGAGGCGACGAATAGTGAGTAATATTTTGTGAGTAATGTTGGTCGTCATTTTGATTACCCTCTATATAATTAACCTACATAATTGTGATTTTGTTTGTGTATGTGCATGTGTTTGTGTGCATGTGTGTATCACCTACGTGTTTGTGTGTGTGCGTGCGTGTGTGTGTGAGAGAGAGAGAGAGAAAGAGAGAAAGAGAGAGCATGCACTTGTTTGAATGTAGGGAGATACGTGTAGGTGTAAGTTATATTTACGTGTTATTTACTCTTTGATCACGATTTCATGCTCTTCTATGTATTCCTAGTTGGCCACTTCAACACATGCAGATGTATGTTTGCATGTTTGTTTGTGCGTGTATGTTCAAATATTTGTGTGTGTGTTGTGTATGTTTAAATGTTTGTGTGTGTGTGTGTGTTGTATATGTTTAAATGTTTGTATGTATGTGTGTGTGCTGTTTATGTATGCTTGAATATTGAATTGTTGTTTGTTTGGACTGTCACGACACAGATGCACGGACTCAACGCAGAGCGACTACATCGAGTTTTCCAGCTTCAACGTTCTGCCGGACCGAAAGTCCAGTCGTCTGTGCGGAAGTAGGTCGAAAGATGATGACGTCATTATTAGGCCCATCCAATCAGAGGGAGGTTTTTTCAGGGTGAGCTTCCGATCTAACGATGATAAGTACAGAGGTGCCGGGTTCGAAGCCGTCTATAGATTCGAGAGAGCTCATGGTGGGTGAATGATGATGATGATGACGACGACGACGATGATGACGATGATGGCGGCGATGATAATGATGAAGAAAAGGGGGAAGATGGTTATGATAACGATCGCGCTTATGCGAGTAATATTTCACTTTGCAGCAAAAATCATATCTCCACGGTTTTCATCGGAATCCCATTCAACAAGTGCTTCAGCCGCCAACAACAACTACAACTACATCAACTACAACATCAACAAACTACACAACAACAACAACAACAACAACAAAGTACAAATCAAAAACAAAAACCTCAAACGCCAACACAAAAATCGAAACGACATCAGTCATATCTGCCGAAGTTACATCAACAACAACAACATCAACAACAACATCAACATCAACAACAACATCAACAACATCAACAACAACATCAACAACAACAACAACGGCGATGATAGTATTACAAGCGAAAATGACGACGATG
>NW_008703617.1:1374289-1376789 GCF_000326865.2 Helobdella robusta | reverse complement strand
AGAGTTTCCATTACCCCTACATATGGAGGCATAATTCCAATGTATGATGGCCTGAATGGAGCTGCCTATAGAGTTTGAAAAAGAAGAAATTTCACCTTTCTATCATTCTTTAAGAACTTTAATTATACAATTAATTAATTAACTAAATAACTAATTAATTAATTTATTAATTAATGATTGATTGATTGAGTGATTCAAACATTCATTTAGTTACAATCAGCTATATACTTTTCAAATAAATTAGAAAAATAAGAACGATAATTATAATTATTTATTATGAAGTAATTATGACGTAATTATGACGTAATTATATCTGACCAGTTGGCGTGCCAAGTTGTCCTTCGAAAGCTGGTAGCAGAGGCAAGACGACGTAAACTTTAAATTTTTTTTGTGCTCTGATTTTTTTTTAGGAAAAATTATTATTTCATATTATAAATAACTTAAATAAATATTGAAAGTAATAATGAAATAATTCAAAATTGTAAATAAAAAAGAAATTTTATTGAAAAAAAAAACCTATGGGCAGCCAAAATTTTTTCATAGATAGCAGCTGATATCTGATTGACAACTGTTCTGTCGTCTGCTATGCTGATGAAGAACTGGTTCTGTTGGTGTTGGTTAATTGATTGATTGATTGATTGGTTGGTTGGTTGGTTGATTGATTGCAAACAAGCATTAAAACATTGACCTACCATTGTAATTTAACTAATACGAAAATATAAGTAATTAAACAAACTCAATTAATCAATCAACAAATCAACCAGCCACTTAACCAAGCAACCAATCAAGTAACTCTATCAACCAATCAAGTAACTCTATCAACCAATCAAGTAACTCTATCAACCAATCAAGTAACTCTATCAACCAATCAAGTAACTCTATCAACCAATCAAGTAACTCTATCAACCAATCAAGTTTCTCTATCCACCAATCAACCGACCTCTATATAGATATAATGCTGGGCACTGACAATAAGGTCAGTATAAGCCGTGTGTATTGAGTATTCCGGTATCTCGATGCCAGCAGACCATGCTGCTGAACTTCTCAGTATCTATTTCAATCAATCAATCAATCAATCAATCAATCAATCAATCAATCAACCAATCAATCAATCAACCAACCTGGCAGTTACAGCAGAAAGCGTTTTTAGTAACCCATTTAGGGATGGAGATGTGTTCGTTGGATCGTGGGATTATGAACGGCATACCGGAATTTGCTTTGGCTTTTTGCAACTGAATGAATAAATAGATGAATGAATCAATGAATGAATGAATCAATCAATCAATCAGTCAATCAATTATCAACCGACCAATCACAACAAACCTTGGTAAAATTCCATCTCTGTATAAAATGTCTGGCCACGTCTCTGGCAGCCTTCCCGAACACAACTGCCCCGACATCGTGCCAGGGTAGGCGGGGCGTTCTTCGTCTGTCAATCAAATCTGTCATCCATTTCAATCAATCAATCAGTCGGTCAGTCAATCAATCATTCAGCCTGTTGGTCAGTCAGTCGGTCAGTCAGAGTCAGCTATTGAGTCCACTAACAACCACCACAACAACAAATTAATCAGCCAACCAACCAACCAACCAAACAACCAAACAACCAACCAACCGACTAACCAACCAACCAACCGACCAACCAACCAACCAACCAACCAACCAACCAACCGACCGACCAACCAACCAGCAAATGGCTTATCGAGTTGTACGAAGTCCTTGCAGATGAAGTTGCAGTAATCCTTTCCCACCCAGATCTTCAGCCCATCCTCCAGGCCCCCAGCCGGCAGTTGCTCGTCCAGCTTCTGATCGGGCTCGTCAAACTCTTTCACTGTGAAGACTCTGTTAGCGATGGTGGTGGTGATGATTGTGGTGTTGGTTGTGATGATGATGATGAGGTGTTAAATGTGTAATTGGTAATTGTAACGAAATAATAAAAAATCTTGAATAACGTTACAAATGAACTTCCATCATCACCATCATCATCACCATCATCATCATCATCGCCATCATCATCATCATCACCATCATCATCTTCATCATCATCATCATCATGACCATTGTGACGTCTAGTCAACATCACGATGACGTCACCGCACATACTTGGTATCCCACGTCCTCTCAACGCCGTCATCTGCAACGTCCAAAGTTTGCGATTGTTGTCTGTGGAAGAGGATCTTAAACTCCGCCAAGTTCTTAAACTGGTTGATTGATTGATTGATTGATTGATTGATTGATTGATTGATTGATTGATTGATTGATCGATCGATCGATCGATTGATTGATTGATTGATTGATCGATTGATTGATTGATCGATTGATTGATTGATCGATTGATTAATTGGTTGATTGATCGATTGATTAATTGGTTGATTGATCGATTGATTGATTGATCAATCGATTGATTGAATGAACGATTAGATGAGTGATTGATTGAGTGAGTGGGGGACTATATTGTTGGAGTTTTTCGTTTGCTTGTGGGCTAACATATCCACCAAATAAT
>NW_008703617.1:1347954-1349091 GCF_000326865.2 Helobdella robusta | reverse complement strand
TTATGCATTTAGTTTTAGATTTACTATCAGTAAAATCATAATTGATAATTATCGTAACGCTGTCTATCGGCGCTTGTTAGTATCTTAGAACGGAAAATGAAATGTGAAAATTTGTTGACAAGAACTCATAAATATAAAAGTCGTCACAGTGAAATTGTATGGATGGAGAAACAAAACAAAACAATGGAATAAAACGTTTTTAAAATTTTATTTATACTGGGAAGAATGTTAGTTCCGTCTCTAGGGACTCCTTCCTGCCATTATAACACTGCAGCTGTATGCCTTCAACAAAATTTTTTCCGAAAATATAAAAAAATGCTTGAAAAATGGCACTTTAACCAAATGATCGGTTGACTGGTTAATTGAAAAATTGATTGACTGAAAAATTGATTGATTGATTGATTGATTGATTGATTGACTGATTGATTGATTGATTGGTTTATTGATCGATTGATAAGTCAATCATTTGATTATTTGCGGGCGGTTTTCTGTTTGAGAGGCGAATGGAGTAGAAAGTTAATTGGTTGATTGATGGGGAAGGAAGCGTGGCACATGTTTCAACGAATATATTCAACTGGAAATAATTCTACACACACACACACACACGCGTTGTAGATGCTAATATTAATATTTATGTATTATTATTTTTTGGTCTTTTCATTGAAAAACAACAGAAACACTTTTTAAATTTTAATAATAATGATAATAAAAAATAAAATCAAACAACAAAAATAGCAAAAATAATTTTAGTCATATTAATTATATATACTTTTTTTTATATAAAAAGCAGTCGATGAGAAAAATTGTTTATAATAATTTTATTAACTTGTCAAGTAGAACCAGAAAACAACAGACTCATTAAATTATTTCCAAACTATACCATCTTAAAATACACAGAACGCTACCTACAAAGACACAAAATACCGCTGAAATATACGCTGAAATATTCAGATATACCAGCAAATCAAATACCCACCTTGTATTTTAACACACGATGAAGATCAAACCTATTATCTGTGCGTATATACACATATTCCTATGCCAAAAATCATGAAAATATTTATATATATATATACATATATATATATAATATATATATAGAGCGTTTGTATATATATATATATATATATATATATA
>NW_008703617.1:1330061-1347904 GCF_000326865.2 Helobdella robusta | reverse complement strand
TACAATGTTAATCGTTGATATTATGATGTTGATATTATTAGCATTATTATTATTATTGTTATTATCGTCATCATCATCATAACCACTGACCGGTTTTATTGACGGCTTCGATGATGTCGCTGTGCCATTCTTCGGCACGCCTCTGAGTGAAACATTTCAACGAAAGTCGTCTGAACGAGTGAATGAGTGAATGAATGAATGAATGAATGAATGAATGAATGAATGAATGAATGAATGAATGAATGAATGAACAAGTGAGTGAATGAATGAATGAATGAATGAATGAACAAACGAACCAACGAACCAACGAATGAACGAACGAACCAACCAACCAACGAATGAATGAATGAACGAACGAACGAACGAATACCTCGATAGATTAGTGATAACCAATCCATCTCGCCATCCCGTGTTCAATAAGCCATGATTAACCTGAAATCAACATCGTCCTTATCATCACCACCATCATCACCACCATCACCACCACCATCATCACCACCATCATCACCACCATCACCACCACCATCATCACCACCATCACCACCACCATCATCACCACCATCACCACCACCATCATCATCATCATCACCTTAAAATCCTGGTCCATGAGAAGCACATCACTTATCAATCCGTCTTCCGGTCTCACGTAGGCGAGGTATGTGTCCTTTAGGATCAGCCATCTACTCGTGTTGTTGTTATTATTATTATTATTATTATTATTATTATTATTATTATTATTATTATTATTATTATTATTATTATTATTATTATTGCCATTATCTTCACCGTCATCATCGTCATCGTCGTGAAAAAACGAATGAACAAATGAACAAATGAATGAACAAATAAAGAAATCACAATCTAAACTATCAAGCCACTTTTAAGGTTAAACCAACAGACAAACAATGAATTGAAGAATGAACAGACACACGAAATAGCAAGCAAACGAACGTACGAACGAACGAACGAACGAACGAACCTATCAAGCCACTTGCCAGGTTGGCAAACAGAGCAGCAAGAAAAACATGAAAGGGCGAAGCGTCGACCGCCTGATTTCTTGCGTACCATACTCTCTCGAAGTTTAGGGCCGAGGTCAGTAATGAAAGACAAGTGACTTACATCTAAGAATTTTAACTGGAGGTATTTGAAGATTACCATTTAAATCCCTAGTTAATTCAGTCGTTCACGCGTTCTTCATTCATCATTCATCCACTTACACATTCATTCATTTGCTTGCTCTTTCGCTTTTCCATTCATCTGTTCGTTCATTCGTTCGTTCGTTCGTTCATTCATTCATTCATCCATTCATTCATTTACGGTACTAACAACTTCAGGATGGGACCTATAGACAGGACTTTTGAGAACACTTTGTAGATAGCCTGCAGTAGTATCTGGGTGATTGAATGAATGAACGAATGAACGAACAAATGAATGAATGAACAAACGAACAAACAAACAAACAAACGAACGAACAAATGGATGTAGAAGTGTACAAACGCACAGGAATGAATAGAAAAATGAGTAAAAAATGATTAACAAATAATTGAATGACAAGAGCAAAACTGCCAACCAACCAACCAACCAACCAAACAACCAGCCAGCCAGCCAGCAACTAACTTACCTTACGTTCATCCAATTGATTGTGACCTCTGATAAGAGCTTCTGGTGTTTTCGGAAACCTGGATAGGTTGGGATTGTGCGCCTGAAAACTTTTCTTCCTTTCTCGTGCTCTGTCGTGAGTAGGTTTGTACAACTTACATACATACGTACACACATACAAACATACATACGTAAATACGTACATACATACATACATACATACATACATACATACATACATACATACATACATACATACATACATACATACATACATACATACATACATACATACATACATACATACATACATACATACATACATACATACATACATACTTACGTACATACATACATACATACATACGTACATACATGAATACTTAATCAGCATCATCATCATCATCATAATCAACATCATCATCATGTTTAGTGTAAAAATTTAACTGCAGCTATGCTGAATGAGTTGAAGAGGGCGGTTGAAAAAATGTGGCTTGGCAGTAAATTGTGCTTTAAAAATACAATTTCAATTCACCATCATCATCATCGTCATCATCATCATCGTCGCTATCGTCATCATTATCATCAAATTCTTCACCAGAAACTTCATCGTCGTTATAATTGTCTAATTTCTTTTTCATTATCATCTTCACAAATTCATCATCACAATGATATCATCGTCGTCGTCAGCATCATTATCATCATCTCATCATATTAATAACATCATCATCACCACCACCATCATCATCATCAAAACATCATCATCATCATAATCGCTATTAAGAAGTAACTTGCCCGTAGATTTTGTTGTGTGTGACAGAAAAAAAATGAAGAAAAGAAAAATTTAATTTAAACTGCCGGCGACCTCTCTCTCTTTCTCTCTTTCTCTCTCTCTCTCTCTCACTCCCTCTTTTTTTCTCTCTTACTTTCTCTTCCTTGTTTTCTCTCCTTTTTGTCTCCCATTTTATTACTCTCCCGAGCGCACATCACACCCTATTAGGTAATTAGTGACGACGAAGAAGAAGATGATGATGACGATTAGATGGGCAATATTGACGATAATGATAATGATGACAATGGTAATGATAATGGTGATGATGGTAATGATAATGATGGTGGTGATGGTGATGATGATGATGACGAAGATCCAAAAAGAAATTATGAACTAACAAGCAAGATCGGTACATATCAAACACATTTGAAGAACATTCTTAAACATTTGAAAGCTGTCCTTAGCAAATCACGATAGTATATCCTTCCTCTATCTTCCATACAACATACAATACACTGAAACTAACACATGTTGATAAACGCTTCCCAAGGTTTTAAGTTATAATTGGATGGTGAATAAACAAGTTAATGAATAGAATATGCTGGCACCGACCATGATGATGACGATGGTGAAAACGATGATGACGATCTTGGAGATAAAAATTGGCTGAAGATGACGATCACACACGCGCACACACGCACGCACGCACACGAGCCAAAAACATAAACATACACACTGTTAGTGATGACGACCTGTGTGTGTGTGTGTGTGTGTGTGTGTGTGTGTGTGTGTGTGTGTGTGTGTGTGTGTGTGTGTGCGTCTGCATATGTCTGTGGTGGATTAACATAAAACGATCTTTAGTTTCAATACAAGACAAGAAATGTTTGTTCAGTAGTACTACCTTCCTTACAATATTGATAACATTAAAAGCGAGTTGAGTGCCAAGAGACCGAACATGGTGAATCATTTTTACATTATATTGACTATGAATATGTGTGTGTGTGTGCGCGCGTGTGTGTACGTGTGTGTGTGTGGTGTGTGTGTGTGTGCTATACAGTGTTGGGTAAATTTTAAAAATCAAATGATCCAAAAAAAAAAAAGAAGTAATTTTGAATATTCCTTCAAACCCATACTCAGCCAGAGTTTAATGAATCCAATACAATTTGATATAGAAGCACATCACACAAATCACTAGCAGCCAAGTGTGATTGCATCAGTAACAATTTGACCAAACGATGTTCCAACAACGGTTTCATACAGCAAAACATGCAGAGAAATAATTTTCTTATGGAAATCTCACTCCTTAGACATGACCGGTAGGATGGTTGACTTGGTCTTGTATAGGATGAGTACACCGTGCAGACTTTGGAAATGTTTGTACCTTCTTCGGATTTGCCACTGATAGCCCCCATGGCTAATCTCGATGATATATCTGTTTAGGTGTATGTGCGTGTGTGTGTGTGTGTGTGTGTGTGTGTATGTGCGTGTATGTGTGTGTTGTGTGTGACTGTGCAAAAAAAAGATAGAAAAAAAAACCAACAAGTTAGGGTTCAGTATTTGAGTACTGTCGACTTCGGCATCGATAATCTTAACCGTGATTTTTTGTCCGGGTAGGAAACAGAGTCTATTCATCGAATCAAACGGTAGCGATGTTTTGTATATGGACTGATATGGAATCTTCTTTACTGAAGTAAAAATAATTATAAATAATTTTATGACATTATTATTATATCTTGTGTTCTTTGCCTTTCTAATTGCTGGTCGCTGGTTATACTTTAAAAATGAGCATTTTGAAAAGTAATTATTCTACTCTTCAAGTTCAAACACATTACACATGAACACTGTTCAATCAATTATAAAAAGTCTCTGGAAAAAAATTCATATACACACATAGGCAATAAAATACAATAGAATACAATATAATACATTACAAAACAGTATAATACAATGCAATACAATATAATACAATTCAAAACAGTATAATACAATACTATACAATATAATACAATACAATACTTTACTTTATCTCCTATATTTTTGTTTATATTTTTATTTTTGTTTGATCTTTATGTATGAACAGAACATATTAACATATATTCATGTACACTGTTTATGTGTTAAAATTTTATAGTTAGTTTTGTGTCGCGGGCATAGGGACATTTTGTCTTTGCTCATGTTTTTTTCATAATAATAATACAACATTATAAAGAACAATAGAATACAATACTATACAAACGATATAATACTACACAACACAACATAGCACAATACAACACAATGCAACACAACAAAATACAATATAATACAAAACTATACAATACAATATAATATACAATACCAAACTAACCAACAGAGCCATAATTCTTGGCCAATTCTTGTGCATCATTTTCATCATTGTCAGGTATAGGTAGATAATCGAATTCGTCGTCTTCTTCAAAAATATTTATAGAATCATTAAAGAGAGATGACATCTGTATGTCTTCTACTACTGCTCCTGGTCTTTCATCATCATTTGTAGGGTTCTTCATGGTACCATAGTTCCTATCCATTTTTAATAGAGTATTTTTTGTGCTTTTGCTTGAGGAAATGTTTTTTTTATTTATTTAAAATTTATTTAACTTTCAGAAGCGGATTGAGTTATATGTTGAATACAGAAAGTTGGAAATGAAAGAATTGACAAAATGAACATCTGATGATCTACAAATCTTTATAATTGTAGTAATTAAATAAATCAATCATGGATCATTATTTTAATAATTTAATTTTATTTAATTAATTATTCATTTTTATAATATTTCTAGTTAATTAATCTTACTGTAATATGAGTGTAATGCAATATAATATTAGTAATTTTCATTCATGTATTAATTTATTTATTTAAATATTATTTCAATATAATAAATCGCTTTATTAATTTATTATTATTATTATTTTATTTCATAATTTTTTAAATATTTAAGAAGTTTAAATTTTAAATTTATGAAATCATCAAAAGTATGTCTTTAAAAGTATTAACTTTTTTCAAAATAAATTCAAACAAACATTTTAAACAATGAAAAAACAAATAATTAGGGCGTTCGGATCTCTGGTTTTACCGATAAAGAAACATTTTTTATTTATTTAATTTATTTAAATGGTAATAGTAACTTAAGTCTACTTTTATATGAACAAGGTGCCCGTTTGAGATTAGATGCATGTTGAGACTTTGATAAAAAAATTGGAAGGTTTTGTTAAGATTGAAAAAATTAACACAATTATAATAATTTCCTTATTAATTTTTAATCATTTATTAAATTATTTTTAGTTTAATAGTTTTTGATTTTTCAAAGTAATTATAAAAATTATTAAAATAGCTGTTGAATCATTAACTTTGAAGTTTTTAGTTTTATTGAAAGTAAATGATGGGATATTTCATAATTATAATCTATTTGTTAACTGTTACATGCTATTTTTAAAAGAAAATCTTCAATAATTTTCAACCATTTTAACAGTTTTAATACCTAATTATCATTATTTATATATGTATGTATATATACATATATATATGTGTATGTATATATATATATATGTATATATATATATACATATAATATTACTATATATATGTAAGTACATATGTATGTATATATATGTCTTATACATGTGTATGAATGTATGCTTATTTGAAATACATTAAGTTAAAGAGAAAGCACTCGCTTTCATAATTTCATGAAAAATGTGTTTAAATATTGGCAATTGTGATGAAGATAGGTCGATATAAATTTCCATTAGTTTGTGTAGGTCTGTCAGAAAATGATTATTAATGTTAATTATTGTGTTTTTATATTGTGTATTTTATAATATAAATATATGTAATAATTATATATGAAAAATTGAGTCCATCAAATTAAAAAATTGTGGATTGCTACTAGACTAGAAGAGGCTGACTGAAGTCAGGAAGATTCATAAAAGTTAAGAAGTAAGTGAAGTTCAAGTGTCGTTTTAAAGGTTTTTAAATGAATGTTAATTTTAAATTTTATAAGAAAAAATGAAAATTCTGAACAAATTTCAGTTTTTAGAGTTGTTTTTATCAGTTTTCCTAGTAATCTTAATTGTTAATCTGTTAATATTTAATAATGTTAAAGTTAATTAATCTTAACTTAATAACTAATATATATGACTTATCAGTTATCTTACTAAAATTTAATTACTAATTCTCCCAACACCTAACTAGATCAATATGATGAGCACTGCTTATGGTATATTTCATTTATTTTTTATTTTTTCATTCATTCATAATTTTTAACAGTACATTGAACTACTTGAAGATAAATTTAATCTGTTAAGAAGTGTTAATTAATTATTTAATATATTTATTTACTGTAATCAAACTAAAAAATTGATATGATTATAACACTAGATAAAATTTAATTTACATAAGAGTTGAATTTACTCCTTTTAATAAATAAATTTTATTTGATTTCAGATTCATTCAAATATGAAAATATAAAGATGTTGATTCAGTCCATGTTACTACCATTTCTAGCTGGATCTAGAGCAACACACCTGAAAAAATATGCTAACCATACTCTCTGTTGTTTAATCAAACACTTACATACAGCTAAAAGTGTTCATGTTCTAATTTCATCATCAATATTGGTTGAACAATTTGTATAATAGTCAAATCTGATAAAGCCATTTATTAGTATTATAAAAGACAAATGTGTAGAGTTATTAGACAATTAGTCAAACAATTAGTCAATTAATCTAATTAGTCAATTGATCAATCAATCATAGGCTAGTCAGTTGCTCATTTATTCATAGTCTAATCATTTTTTGTTTTGTCTTGTTTTTCATTTTTCTTTTTTAATTTTACTGTTTTTCAAAATCTGGTCAGCAGAATTTAAAGAATCATGTTTAGTTATAAGAAGCTTTTCTTCTTCCTCTTCTCGTTCATAATAGTATTAACAGTAATAATAAATAGATATGTACTGCCTGGTTTATTGTCATACCATTTCAGCATTTTCAGAGCAAAAGATTTAATATTAAGCAAAAACGAGATCAACCCACTGATCAAAGCGTTCACCGTGATGTCAGACATTCACCTCGATGACACAGACCTGCAGCACACACTTTCTGGCAAGCACATCAACTTGCATGCGCTAACTGATGTAGAAAAGAAACAGCATATTGCCATTGGCGGGGGCATAACGTCTGCTAGCATCATAAACATAACTGAGAAAAACGTCGAGCAGAAATTTATTTTCTTCAATGCCTTTTTTCCATCATTTTGCAAAACAGCATCCACGCAGTTCAAGTATCATTTTTACCTATCATTTGACGTCAATGACACAGTTTTCTCAAACGATCGTCTGTTAGACTCGTTTGTGAAGGCGTTCGAACGGCGTTCTCAAACAACTTGTCAGCACCTAGAAACATTTCTTCATCTTGTCAAGTGCAACCACTTCAAGAAACCTGCCTGGGCTCAGAACGACGCTATGATGGAAGCCTACCTCGACGGCATTGAATATTTCTACAGAGTCAATGATGACAGTATCCTAATTACCAAAGATTGGACGCCGATGTTTGTTCGCCAGTTGGGAAAGTTCTCCCCAGAGAATGTCGGTGTGGTTGGTCCTAATCATCACGGGGGTAATATGGGTATCTTAACTTACGATTTTGTTCATAGGACGCATATTGATATCTTTGGATACTATTATCCGAGATTGTTTACTGATTGGTTTGCCGATAATTGGATCACTGAAGTTTATAAGCCATACAATATGAAGAAAGTTATAGGTTTAATTTTATTCATTTATTTGTTTCATTAATTCAATTATTCATTCAATTGATCAATCATTCATGCGATCAACCATCTATTTATTCATTCATTCAATCATTTATTCACTCAACTATTCGTTTATTCATTCATATCCATCCATCAACTTAGCTTACATAATTGATTTAACGAATGAATGAATAAATTTTTTTATGAAAACTGCATAGAAGTGAATCACAATAGATAAAATTTCTAAATAAAATAAATTATTTACATTTCTTTCCCTGATTCGTCCTAAAATCAGGCATAAAGTTGAGTCACACAATGTCGTTGGGTAGAAGGTACACGCCTGATTGGAGTATCGAAAGAAATGTTCTCGACCAAATTAAACTTGACAAAGATACTTTAAATAAGTTTGTGGTGATGACGATGAGGACGATGATGAGGATGCTGATGATGATATATATGTATGTACTGCTTTTTATCATCGCACTCTAATTAATAATTTTTTTGTTGTAAATCAATTCATCCCTATTGACAGGTACATAAGTTCTTACAAACAATTGAAAACATCATCAGTATCATCATCATCAACGCCACCAGAATCATCATCACCACCGACAAACGCAACAAAGAATCAACAATACAACAGCTACTTCATAGACAAGAAAGTTATTTCGATGTCTTTGTTCGGAAATGAACCGCGAATGAACGTTGGAGCCATTAGAAATGCCCAAATATTACCAATTTATTTTCCTGGTTGGAAGCTTAGAATATACACTCCGGACCCTGAATATTACAATAATAATAATAATAATAATGGTAGTAGTAGTAGTAGTAGTAGTAGTAGTAGTAGCAGTAGCAGTAGTAGTAGCAGTAAAGACAAAAATAAAAATAGCACAACTGAAAACAACTCAACATTAATCTTTAGTAATTTTATTAGTAATATAAATGGTAGCAGTAGCAACAGCAATGAGAACAATAGTAATAGTAACCCATTTGTAACTAGTGATAATGATACGATGAACAATGGTATTAACGTTGGTGGCATTACAAAAGCGACTATAAATATTAATACTAATAACGTTTCGCAGTATCTTTTGGACAACCCTTCCACCTCCCCAAACACGAAAAGACCGCAAAATTGGTCCCATGACAATAAATTCGGGCCCATCCCTTATAGAATCATCCACACGCTGAAGAGGTTTGACGTTGAAATCATCTTTATCAACCCCACTCGGACAGAACTACCGCCATCTCTCTGGAGTTTTTTAGTGGCTGACGACCCGTCCGTCGATTATTTCATAATCAGGAAGCCGAATTTTAGGCTGAGCACCAGGGAGTTTGAGGCTGTCCAGCATTTCATCGGTATATCCAACGAATCTTTGTCACTAAACGCCAAAAATGGTTCGGCTCTCCCCGTTGCATTCCATTGCGTTCGGGACGCTCTGACGCACGTGAACTCATCCGTCGTTTCCGGATTGTGGGGTGGGAATCGAAGATTGATATCAAAATTGATCAAGCCGATGAAGATAGAAACTTTATTAGGAGATTTGTATCGCTATGAATCGTACAGAAGGATCAAATCTGACGATCTGGAGTTTATATTTTTGAATGATTTTCTTTGGAATAGATGGCACTCTCATTTCGTCTGTCACGATAGCGTTACTAAGGTTAATAGATCTCTGGTTAGGGCTGTCGGGTTTCCGAAAAGTTCTGGTTCGAGAAATTACCTGAACATCGTGGGGTTAAAGTTCAATCGGCACCATCTGCCAGATGAGCAAACGTGGTTGACGGAGGTCAAAAATCTGTCTTTGTACCCATAAGAATCATAATTCATTTTTGTTTTTATTTTGTTGTTGTTGTTTATTATTGTTTTGGTTTTGTTTATTTATATTTTATCTTTGATAATGAACGACATTGTTATCTTTTCAGTTCATTGTACCATTTTCATATGGATCGCATTGCATTTATATGCTCTCTTCAATGTTAATTTATTTTTCGGTAATCGGTAATGTTTATCGCTATTATTAATGTTATCATTATTGTTATTATTGATGTTATTAGTGATATTATTTGTTATTGAGACTTTTAGATGTATATGCCCAAATCGATTATTGATCCGTTTTTGTCAGTAACGAACGACATTTTTTTCTTTACATTTTCATAAATTTAGTTTAGTCATAAGTCCTACACATCTCAATCGAACACGTGTAGTCGTGATTCAAGCTGTACTATAGTTCAATTCTTGCACTAAAATTCCGTGTGTGTTGATTATTTTTTTCTGATTTTATTATCCGCATGATTGCAAAATAATAACGCATCATAACAATGATAATGTTGTTTATTATTGTTATTGTTGTTATTTTTATTGTTATCGGTGCTACCTTTGAAGTTAAAATCATACTGGTGGATCTTTACAAGTTTTACACTTATTATAACTTATTAATTAACACGCTTATTAATTGGTTAATTGATTACGTAATCAATTAATTATATAATTAAGCCAATTAATCATTCAATTATTTAGTCAAATTAATCAGTAGTCATATGTGTATGCGTTCAATTATGTAAATAAAAAATAGGACATCCTTCGTTCGTTGTGTTGTCGGTGTTGTTGTTGATATTGTTGTTGATGTTTTTGTTGTTTTTGTCGTTTTATATATTTATTTATTACGATTCTCCCTCTAATATTTTTTTTCAAAGACATCAACAACGAACTCACATTGCATATTTAAATACACGTGAAACAAAGCACCAATAGCAGTTTGCCAAGTAATTTACCTTTACACAATCTACTCTCTCTTATTGAAAGTAACAGATCACCCATCTTGACACGATTTTTCGATTTTTGTATAATTTTACAAACAACAGTTACTTTAATTATCATTATTTTTTTATCATGTTGAAAAAATTTCTTTTTTTTAAACGTGTTGCTATTTACGGCTATATTTACGTTTGAACAAAGTGTAAATACAGTATTTCGTAATAATGATGATTATTTTTTAAATCGATTTTACGCTATTTCACGAAGAAGTAATTAATAATAATAATAAGTAAATAAATAATAAATAAATAAATAATGATGAGTAAAAATAAATTATTTCGATGATGAAGTTATTAACGAACCATAGAAATTTTGCACAGATACTCATTTTAACCATTGTAACATCCACAATTATTTACTATAATTGGAAGGATAGAGGGCTCTATAAGTTTTGCACTGGACCGTTTTGTAGCATTTCGAAGCAATTTCTGCTGGGTTTAAAAGCCATAAAAACGGATGATGAAGTTGTAAATTCTTATCTGAGGACTTTGGAGATCTTAATAACCAACTTGCTGGCCAGAGAAACAAACAACAGTGAGGTGTCGGTTACTTACTCGGATCGAATAGTCGATCCTCATCGCCTAAATGCAAGCGAAAGAGCTCGGCATGTTGTTGTAGGAATGGGCATTACTTCGACAAACTATCACAATCCAAACCCCAAAGATTTAATATTTTTTACTATTTTTTTAAAAACTTTCTGCACCAGTATATCAGCATCTAATAGGATCTTCCACATGTACCTTGCGTACGATTATAACGATGCTTTATTCACTTCCACCCGATTCAGCAAATCTTTCATAGAGCGTTACTCCGATTTGAAAAAAGATTTGTGCCCTGACAAAAAAATTACTCTTACACTTTTAAGATGTCCTCACAATAAAAAACCGGCTTGGGCACAAAATGACGCCATGATGGAGGCATATTTGGACGGATTCGATTATTTCTACCGCGTGAACGACGATACTAATCTATCTACAAGTGGATGGGACGACATTTTCATTAAGGAATTATCTCTATTTAATCCGCCAAACGTAGGCGTGGTTGGACCCAAGCATTCAGGGGGAAATGAAAATATATTAACGTACGACTTTGTGCATAGAATGCACATTGATATATTTGGATACTATTATCCTCGCACATTCACCGATTGGTACGCCGACAAATGGATCACAACGGTTTATCGACCGAAAAACTGCAAAAAATTATCAAATGTCCGCGTCATCCATCTTCTTGTTAAGATGAGATATCTGCCTAGAATGAGCCTCAAAAGTGATGCAAAACTCCTTCTAAAAACACCAATCTTAACAAAGTTTGTTTCCAGAACACATTTTTAGTTTTTCAAGCAAAAAAATTATTGAAACGTGTTTTTTTCAAAACTTTAGGCATTTATCAAACGCTAGAAAGTCATTCTCTGAAATTAAAAAGTCGTCTGTGAATAAGGTGATCTGCATGACCTTGGACCAGAATTCTGCACCGATAATTATGGGCGCCATAAGGAATGCTCTTCTTACTCCTTTGACATTTCCTGGGTGGAAGTTACGAATTTACGCAATGTTTCAAGACAATGATCGGCTGAATAGAGGCCAAAGGAATGACCATCCCATCAAAATTCCATTCAGAATCAAACGTTGTTTAGAGAGACTTGGCGCAGAAATAGTTGAAGTGGATAAATTCTTTCCTCAAATTGTTATAATGGAAAAATCTGAACTTAAGCACCCATCATTTATGTGGAGTTATTTAGTTATTGATGACCAAAAAGTTGATTATTTTATAATCCGAAAGCCTGAATTTCGTTTGAGTTCTAGAGATTATCTACTCGTCAACGATTTTTTCATGAAATCGGAAAATCGATTTAATCGAAATTCAACTCATCTTTCAAAAGGAAAACCTTTACTAGCGTTCCACAGCATTATTGATTCTGAATATTTTCAAAATTTCACATTAGTTCCTGGTCTGCTGAGCGGAAATGTCAAGGTTATCCGTCATTTATTAGGCTCGTCCGGTAATTTTATTCAAACTGTGTTGAATCATACAAATGAGAACGATGATGAATACAAATTTTTGAATTTTCTCTATGGAAAATTTAAACAAAATTTTTACCGTCATGATCCATCAACTTCATGTGTTCATTGTGACTCTAAAGAGCCTAGAAACTTGTATAACATTCTAGGTTTAAAATATAACCAGTTTCATATACCTCAAGACGAGTTGTGGTTCTATGAAATAAGAAAAAAAAATCACAGTTATCCGAAATAGTTATTTTTACTTTTGTTTTGTTTACAAAAAATATAAATTTAAAAAAACGCATTTAAAACTTCAAATGTTTATAAAAAAATATGAATAATAATATTCTAAATATAATTGTAGAAGCTGCATTTCACATTATTTATATTTTATAGAGTTATTTGTCAATTGGCTAGCAGCCATTAATCAATTGAAGATGAGAATAAAATGACAGCATATGCTCCTAAATTAACAATAAGTATAAGTGCTATATTTCAATTACTACACAAAAAATTTTCATTGAAAACTAGACAACGCCCTTTTGCCAAAACAAATGTACGGGGGGGTACTTTTTTCCATGACAACGGCTAAGTAGAGAGGAGTGCAAGCGTCTTTTAACCTTTTAAAACGAACCTAAACATAAATAAGTTCGTCAATAGGTGTCGTTTGAAATTAATTTCATCTAATTTTCAACGTGGATTAATATTAATAAATCTAAATAATTTCAAAAATGTTAAAGTACCGTGAAAAACTTACCCTTCTTACATGTTTATTTTTTTTGACGATTTTATCAATTTTATTAACTTACTGCATTGAATTCGGACGCAAATATCAATTAAAATTTTTCAATGGACATTTTATTATGAATTCAACATCATTACAAATTGATAATAATAATATGACAACAAAGTTTGTTACGAATTCAAACTCAGTACGAACCATGGATAATGCGACAAGGTTTATCATGAATTCAACATTACCTACCAACGATAAAAATATGGCAAAGTTTATTACGAATTCAATATCACTACTAGCTAATGATAGTAAAATGTCAAAATTTATCACGACGTCAACATCAGTACGAACAGATGATCCCATGGCAACACTTGATCGAAGAATTTTAGGAATTCTTAAGTCCGACTTGACATACAAAATTACAAAAGGTGTTTTGTTGGCTACTTACTCGGACCGATTAGTCGATCCTCATTGTTTGAATGCAAGCGAAAGAGCTCGGCATGTTGTTGTAGGAATGGGCATTACTTCGACAAACTATCACAATCCAAACCCCAAAGATTTAATATTTTTTACTATTTTTTTAAAAACTTTCTGCATCAGTATATCAGCATCTAATAGGATCTTCCACATGTACCTTGCGTACGATTATAACGATGCTTTATTCACTTCCACACGATTCAGAAAATCTTTCATAGAGCGTTACTCCGATTTGAAAAAAGATTTGTGCCCTGACAAAGAAATTACTCTTACACTTTTAAGATGTCCTCACAATAAAAAACCGGCTTGGGCACAAAATGACGCCATGATGGAGGCATATTTGGATGGATTCGATTATTTCTACCGCGTGAACGACGATACTAGTCTATCTACAAGTAGATGGGACGACATTTTCATTAAGGAATTATCTCTATTTAATCCGCCAAACGTAGGCGTGGTTGGACCCAAGCATTCAGGGGGAAATGAAAATATATTAACGTACGACTTTGTGCATAGAATGCACATTGATATATTTGGATACTATTATCCTCGCACATTCACCGATTGGTACGCCGACAAATGGATCACAACGGTTTATCGACCGAAAAACTGCAAAAAATTATCAAATGTCCGCGTCATCCATCTTCTTGTTAAGATGAGATATCTGCCTAGAATGAGCCTCAAAAGTGATGCAAAACTCCTTCTAAAAACACCAATCTTAACAAAGTTTGTTTCCAGAACACATTTTTAGTTTTTCAAGCAAAAAAATTATTGAAACGTGTTTTTTTCAAAACTTTAGGCATTTATCAAACGCTAGAAAGTCATTCTCTGAAATTAAAAAGTCGTCTGTGAATAAGGTGATCTGCATGACCTTGGACCAGAATTCTGCACCGATAATTATGGGCGCCATAAGGAATGCTCTTCTTACTCCTTTGACATTTCCTGGGTGGAAGTTACGAATTTACGCAATGTTTCAAGACAATGATCGGCTGAATAGAGGCCAAAGGAATGACCATCCCATCAAAATTCCATTCAGAATCAAACGTTGTTTAGAGAGACTTGGCGCAGAAATAGTTGAAGTGGATAAATTCTTTCCTCAAATTGTTATAATGGAAAAATCTGAACTTAAGCACCCATCATTTATGTGGAGTTATTTAGTTATTGATGACCAAAAAGTTGATTATTTTATAATCCGAAAGCCTGAATTTCGTTTGAGTTCTAGAGATTATCTACTCGTCAACGATTTTTTCATGAAATCGGAAAATCGATTTAATCGAAATTCAACTCATCTTTCAAAAGGAAAACCTTTACTAGCGTTCCACAGCATTATTGATTCTGAATATTTTCAAAATTTCACATTAGTTCCTGGTCTGCTGAGCGGAAATGTCAAGGTTATCCGTCATTTATTAGGCTCGTCCGGTAATTTTATTCAAACTGTGTTGAATCATACAAATGAGAACGATGATGAATACAAATTTTTGAATTTTCTCTATGGAAAATTTAAACAAAATTTTTACCGTCATGATCCATCAACTTCATGTGTTCATTGTGACTCTAAAGAGCCTAGAAACTTGTATAACATTCTAGGTTTGAAATATAACCAGTTTCACATACCCCAAGACGTATCATGGTTCTCTATTAGATGAATAAAACTCATTCTGGTTAGCAGTAGTCGCATTTCTCCTCCAAAAGTATTCTAGCGCGATATATTTGTTTGTATGTTTAGACCTGTGTTTTTTACAGAGGTTTTTATTCTTGTAAATATTAATTCTTCTAATGTGAAGTTAATTGTTCGAGTTTCTTGTACTAATCAATGACTTTCATTCCAAATGATGATGAAGTTGAAACGCAACCCGTTTTAAATAAGACCTTGTGAAAAATATTCCTTTCATTTTACTGTAACATTTTATTTTTTTTATTAATGTTCTTACTCCTGTGGTTCACAGTACTAAGCTTGTTCTTTGTTTGTCTACCATTACATACAGTTATTTGTTCATTCTTTCATTGCTGCTTGTTAATTATGCATTTAGTTTTAGATTTACTATCAGTAAAATCATAATTGATAATTATCGTAACGCTGTCTATCGGCGCTTGTTAGTATCTTAGAACGGAAAATGAAATGTGAAAATTTGTTGACAAGAACTCATAAATATAAAAGTCGTCACAGTGAAATTGTATGGATGGAGAAACAAAACAAAACAATGGAATAAAACGTTTTTAAAATTTTATTTATACTGGGAAGAATGTTAGTTCCGTCTCTAGGGACTCCTTCCTGCCATTATAACACTGCAGCTGTATGCCTTCAACAAAATTTTTTCCGAAAATATAAAAAAATGCTTGAAAAATGGCACTTTAACCAAATGATCGGTTGACTGGTTAATTGAAAAATTGATTGACTGAAAAATTGATTGATTGATTGATTGATTGATTGATTGACTGATTGATTGATTGATTGGTTTATTGATCGATTGATAAGTCAATCATTTGATTATTTGCGGGCGGTTTTCTGTTTGAGAGGCGAATGGAGTAGAAAGTTAATTGGTTGATTGATGGGGAAGGAAGCGTGGCACATGTTTCAACGAATATATTCAACTGGAAATAATTCTACACACACACACACACACGCGTTGTAGATGCTAATATTAATATTTATGTATTATTATTTTTTGGTCTTTTCATTGAAAAACAACAGAAACACTTTTTAAATTTTAATAATAATGATAATAAAAAATAAAATCAAACAACAAAAATAGCAAAAATAATTTTAGTCATATTAATTATATATACTTTTTTTTATATAAAAAGCAGTCGATGAGAAAAATTGTTTATAATAATTTTATTAACTTGTCAAGTAGAACCAGAAAACAACAGACTCATTAAATTATTTCCAAACTATACCATCTTAAAATACACAGAACGCTACCTACAAAGACACAAAATACCGCTGAAATATACGCTGAAATATTCAGATATACCAGCAAATCAAATACCCACCTTGTATTTTAACACACGATGAAGATCAAACCTATTATCTGTGCGTATATACACATATTCCTATGCCAAAAATCATGAAAATATTTATATATATATATACATATATATATATAATATATATATAGAGCGTTTGTATATATATATATATATATATATATATATATATATAGGATTAAGACTGTCAGAAATGCATTTATTGATGAAAATCACAGCATGTTCCGCGTTTGCTAGCTCCCTGATTAATTTTCCGATTTTTTTAACGGCAGATCGTAAATCATTGTCAAGTTTCTTGAGTTCATAGCCAAAATTTTTTTTTCAGCCTGATAGGACATTTAAGCTCGGTGGAACATAAAAGCTTTTTACAGTTTTCCAATATGGTACCATCTTCGCTGTTCCAATTGATGGGTTGTGTATGTGGCCGAATGCTAAAGTTCGATTTCCCAAATGTTTCTTCTCGCTGTATTTATTGCGAACGCGTTTCTTTCGTCGTTAATAATCGTTCATTATCGATAATGGCTTTGCAGGTACAAAAAATTTGAAACCTTGAAAAGAACGAATGCTTGTTGTATCAGAGATTAGAAGGTGAAGATATCATCAGAAAGATTGCTAAAAAAAATTAATTCGACAAACGCAAATTGCGAACAATAGCGAAAACAAAGAAACGATCACAAAAACCT
>NW_008703617.1:1315061-1317561 GCF_000326865.2 Helobdella robusta | reverse complement strand
TGTTTGTGTGTGTGTGTGTGTGTGTGTTTGTGGAGATGCATGTACGTGCGTGTTTATATTTAATACATAACATTGAACGACTAATTATTTTTTCTTAAAAGTCGAAAAAGCTAATTAACATCAGAAATGATGCATACACACACACACACACACACACACACACACACACACACACTACACACACACACAAACAAACACACGCAAAAACAGACCCACAAACACACGCATATACACAAATTAAAAAAACACAAAAAACAAACAAACAAACCCACAAACACACACAAACACAAACAAACACACAAGCACACACACACATACCATACATACGTTAAAATCGAAAGAGCATAGCATTACAGAAAGCCCAATGTTTCGAACGATGCCTAAATGAATTAGCGGAAAAGCGAACACAAAAAAAAATTGCTTTCAAATTGAAAAAAAATTGACTGACGGATTACTGATGATGAAGATGAATTGAGATGAGCTGGGAGGCAAAAAGAAAAAGAAAGAAAGACACACACATACACACAGAGACACACACATACGCACAGACACACACACACAGACACACACACAGGCACACACATACACGCACACAGAGATTCGCAGATTCATAGCCCGACAATGTCATTTTCGCCGTGTCTAGCGGTCTGGAATAAATTTATATGATCATTTTCAATTATTCACGGAATTGTTAGGCTATTTTTGTTGAGATATTCTGAGATATCCAAGCATATTTTTTTTGGCTGTATCATGATAGATTAGTGATATCAATTTATTATCATAGTTATTGGATGCACTATGGTATCTTGATTGTATCAATTTATCATCATTAATGTTATTGTATCATGATATATCAGTGGGAGGTATCAATTTATCATCATTAACGTTGTTGTATCATGATACATCAGTGGGGGTATCAATTTATTATTATTGTTATTGTAAGTAAAAGTAGTAATAGTCAATTTGTATTGCTATAGTAACATTATTTTTATTATTACTATTAATTTTAATATAGTAAAGCTATTGTTATCTGTTGTAGATGTAGTAGTAGTAGTGGTGGTGGTAGTAGTAATAGTAGTAGTGTAGTAATAGTAATAGTAGTAGTAGTAGTAGTAGTAGTAGTAGTAGTAGTAGTAGTAGTAGTGGTGGTGGTATAACTGTTTGCATGATCCTTTTTATGGTATTTTTATGGTATTTATGTGGTATAGAGGGAGCGTATTCATGGAAGATTTTTGTTTGTTTGTATTACGGGAGGGTATTTGTGGGATGTTTTGTTGTGGTTAACGTTGCATGTGATGTTGTTGTTTTTGTTGTTGTTGCTGTTAATGTTGTTGTTGCTTTTGTTGTTGCTGTTGATGTTGTTGCTGTTGATGTTGCTGTTGTTGTTGATTATGGTTTTGTTTATGTTTATTATCGTTCATGCCTTTGTTTACGTCCGTTCGTTTAATTGTTTATGTTCTTGTTTATGTCTATGGCTGTGGTTTTATCTAAGTTTTTGTATTTATGGTTATGACGATTTTGCATTTTAACTGATTATGTTTATGTCTGTATGTATTTTTTTTTGTAATGGCGTAATTGTTATGTATTTGTCTTTCTAGCTAAACAACTGACATTTTTTACATTTTTCAAATCATTTGTTTGAAGACAAATTAACCTATGGACGAACGAATGAATGAATGAATGAATGAATGAATGAATGAATGAATAAATAAATGAATGAGTGAATGGATTAATTAATTAATTAATTAATATATTTATACATTAATTAATTAATTAATTAATTAATGAGAAAATAAATAACATTAATTTAATTTCTATAACAATTTAGGCGAGCTTATTTATTGTGCTGGCAGCAAGCACCCCATACAAGCACTTGTATAGGCGCTTGTACCTTGATGTACGTGTATCTGCAAACGTGCCTATTGATGTTTAAACGATAAATTTTGATATATCTACTCGTCTCTGTGTTAGACTTAGGTGCTTTCTTACAGGACAATAATGTTGTTTTAAATGGTTTTTTTTGTCTAGCTAGAACAGTTACTAAATTTCGTTTGGTTTTGTTTCGTTTCGTTCAAGTCCACTACTGCTGCTGTTGTAGCTGTTGCAGCTGTTGTAGCTGTTGTAGCAGTTGCAGCTGTTGCAGCTGTTGTAGCTGTAGTAGTTGCAGTAGTGGAAGTAGTCGTAGTAGTTTCTTGTCAGATTTCTCTTGAGGTTATGATATTTTGGTTATTTTATTTATTTATTTATGAAAGACGTCAAAGCGAAGTTGTTTCCGAAACTTTTCACTCGTTTGAAGTGAATGAAATTGTAGTAAAAAAGTTATTTTAATTTTTTTCAAATTTTTCCTCATTCATTTTTGAAACCGCAGCGAAAATACTCTCCATTACACTTTGTTTTTGGTTTGTGAAACTCCCAAAAATTAAAAAAATAATGTTATAATAAAATGTTCTCAAATGTAAGAAACAAATTTTTCTAAAAGAGAGAACGCTTTTCAAAAAAA
>NW_008703617.1:1306741-1315011 GCF_000326865.2 Helobdella robusta | reverse complement strand
GGATAGATAGATAGATAGATAGATAGATAGATAGATAGATAGATAGATAGATAGATAGATAGATAGATAGATAGATAGATAGATAGATAGATAGATAGATAGATAGATAGATAGATAGATAGATAGATAGATAGATAGATAGATAGATAGATAGATAGATAGATAGATAGATAGATAGATAGATAGATAGATAGATAGATAGATAGATAGATAGATAGATAGATAGATAGATAGATAGATAGATAGATAGATAGATAGATAGATAGATAGATAGATAGATAGATAGATAGATAGATAGATAGATAGATAGATAGATAGATAGATAGATAGATAGATAGATAGATAGATAGATAGATAGATAGATAGATAGATAGATAGATAGATAGATAGATAGATAGATAGATAGATAGATAGATAGATAGATAGATAGATAGATAGATAGATAGATAGATATACGCTTCTGCTTTATCATCATCGTGGTCGTCATCATCATCATTCATCATCATCATTTATCATCATCATCTAATAAAATGGTAGCAATATGTTTAGAAGTGACTATTCGCTTGGAACGATTAGGCAATATGAACCTCGGTAGAAACTGTTCTAAAAGTTAACCGACCGAGTCAGCTCGATGCCGGATGAAAACATTGGTCTCACTGATCATATATTCACCCAAGTAATTTGATTACCCATTTCTTCTTCTCGTTTTCTGCCTTATCTCTCTTTTTTCTTTTTCTGTATCCTCGTTCCTTCTTTCTCTCTCTATAGATTTGTGTTAGCACACACAGCGTGAGATCAATCCAATGGAGAGGATAATCTACGGGACTTGTTAGCAGTCTATTTTTATGTGTAATTTAATGCTCTTAATGAGGTTCGAGACGTTTTAGTAGTAGTAGTAGAAGTAGTAGTAGTAGTAGCAGTAGTAATAGTAGTAGAAGTAGTAGCAGCAGTAGTAGTAGTAGCAGCAGTTGTAGTAGTAGTAGTAGCAGTAGAAGTAGTATTAATTGTCGTTTTTGTTGATACTGCTTTCAATGGTGTTTCTTTTTGCATTGGCATATATTTATGCATATTTCAATAGTTGTTGTCCGTGTTGTTGTTGTTGTCCGTGTTGTTGTTGTTGTCGTCGTTGTTGTAGTTGTTGTTGTTAGCATTGTAGCGATACGTAAAGTTGCAAATAGGCAGCCATACACAATGATAAGAATGCCAATGAAGAGGTACGTTATAACGAGGTGGGAGGCATAAAGAACATAAAAAGCACCATTAGGACTTCGTAATAAACAACCACCAGAACAGTGTAAACATTCTAAACAATAACATTAATCATATTAAACATGCATGTAAACCGTACACACACAAAAATACACACATACACAAATACATACAAACATACAAACAAACATACAAACGGACAGATAGAGAAACAAACTTTTTCCTACATGTACATTAACTACACATACATTAATTGTTAATGCGTTCGTCTAACTAATCAGACACTGACGTTTTTGGACCTGTCTGTCATCATTTCCTCTTCTTACTCTCTCTTTCTCTCTCCCTCCCTCTCTCCCTCTCTTTCTCTCCCTCTCTTTTTCACTCTTTCTTTTTTCGTTAATAAAAATACAAAAGGAAAATTTAACAAAAAATTGAAACATATAATCTTTGGATCGTGACTAACTTTATTTATTTGTTTATGCATTCGTTCGTTCAATCATTTGTTCTTCGTTTATTCGTCCATTCCTTTATTCCTTCATTCATTCGTTCATTCATTCATTCATTTATTCGTTCGTTCATTCATTCATTCATTCATTCATTCATTCATTCATTCATTCACTCATTCGTTCGTTCGTTCGTTCGTTCATTCATTTAATCATTCATCCATCTATCTACCTATTAATGGAGACATTTATTTTTATGCACATATTTAGAAACCATCTGCCATGCGTGCTTTCATGAATATTTTAATTTTTTTTAAAATAAGTCCTCAAAATTCTCATCAAAAATGACGTCATTAATCATAATTATTTTTTCGTTTTTCCATTTTTTTCAAATATTTTCTTCAGTATTTTCAATAATTTTCGTCTTGTTCGGTGTATTTTTTTATTTAACTTTCGTAACGTCAGATTTATCGGAGCCAAGCCTCATCCACTTCTTCATTATCGTTATCACTTATTTATAAAGAGGAAAATAGAGAAAAAAAGAGAGAGTGAGAAATAGAGAGAGAGAGGGAGAGACAGACAGACAGACAAACAGACAGATGAAAAGAGATTGATTGGTAGAGGAAAGAGAGTGAGAAATACCTTTTAAAAATATATCCCGAAAATGAAATGATAAAAATAATGAGATGCTAGTATTTTTTCATTGGTTTTGTTTGTTTTATTTTGATTGTGTGTTTGTTTGTGTGTTTGTTTGTTTGTCTTATTTTTTCAATGAATGAGTTACGTTGGCTTGTTGTCTGTGGTCATTTCTTATGGAGAATGCGACAACGAAAATGAGAAAATTTCTTTTAGACAAAAATTTGCCAAGATATTTTTCTTAAAAAGTTATTTTGTTGATTTTTTTGTATTATAAAAAAAAATGAATTATTTCTGAAGAATGATACTCTTACACTTGTATCAAAAACATTTTTCAGAATGAAATCCTACATGGCTTCTTTGAAATATTTTCCATGGAAATGAAGCAAATCTTTTGAACTTATTATGTGCCATTCATTTCTCATTTTCTTCTGAAAAGAAAATTTCTTCTTGCTTTCAAGTTATTTTTTCAAATTTTTTTCATTAGTAGCAACAGCAGTAGCAGTAGCAAACACAGCCTCGTGCAGCCATTGAAACAAATCGTTGAGTGTATTGCATATGTCGTTGTTTTTTTGGTATCTTGTTGTATATTTTTGTATACGTTTGTGTTTTTGTGTATTTTTTTTACAGAAAAAAAACTTCTTTCATGACCTTCGACCTCGGAGCACTTGCATTGAAGAGTTTATCTGTCGTGCAAACATCTGACAACATACCTGCCAGCCATGTGTTTGCTGCTACTTTGTGTGTATGTGTTTGTTTGTATAGGCGTGTGTGTGTACGTGCGTGTGTGTGTGTGCGTGTATGGATGATGGGTGTGTGTTTGTGTGTGTGTGTGTGTGTGTGTGTGTGTGTGTGTGTGTGTGTGTGTGTGTGTGTGTGTGTGTGTATGTGTGTGTGTGTGTGAATGATGACCTTAGTTTGCTGGTTTTTCTAAGACCATAAAGGGATTAACTGTATTGACGTGTGTTTATCTGGGAAACAAACGAACGAACGAACTAACAAATAAACAAACATAAACAAAACATAAACAAAAACATGACATAACACCAATGTATAAAAACAAAAAATTACCACAAAATGCTTTCCAATTCATTTTTTAGGCAGTTTATCAAAGTGTAATGGACGAAATTAAACACGTAAAGGGAACCGAGGTTTGGCTCAAAAATATTTTAAATTTTAAAACAAACAAACAGACAAACAAGCCAAAAACTTTAATGAAAATTTAATTTAAAAAAAATACCTGAAAAAGGTAGAAAAGAAAGAAGAAATTCGAACTCTGATATTCCAATCGAAATTGAAAAAATTTTTTTCCAGGTCTGTAGTTAATTTGTCAGGAAATAAAACAACAACAGCAACAACAACAATGACGTCATCATCAACAACAACAACCACAATGGTGTCATAATCATCAACAACATCAACAACAACAACAATGAATTCATCCTCAACAACAACAACAACAACAAACGCATTAATCACCTGAGATTCGTCTAATTATTTCTATTTAATTTTCCGATGAATATTTTTTTCGGTTTTGTTGTTTTGTGTTCGCTTGTTTTTTTTTTGTTAAAAAATAGAGAGAGATAGAGTGTGTGTGTGTGGTGTGTGTGTGTGGTGTGTGTGTGTTGCGCGTAAAGAATGCGTCGAACACACAATAAAGACATGGATGGATGGAAGAATAAATGAATAAATTAGAGAAGAAATTGCGAACTGGAGAACGTAAAAAGTAATGAGCCCGTTGAATGAATGGAAGGGCGTCACACGCACAGCCGGACAGCCATCTGTATCGATCCGGTTAAATTAAATATTGGCTCTTTGATTAAACTATAAAGAAGGAATCATTCATTTTACTGTTTCATTCCTTTATTTCATTTCTCCAATAATTTGTCCGTTCTTTTGTTCGTGTTTTTTCTTTCATTCAATCATTTTCTCACTCATTTTCTCACTCACTCACTCACTCACTCACTCACTCACTCACTCACTCACTCACTCACTCACTCACTCACTCACTCACTCACTCACTCACTCACTCACTCACTCACTCACTCACTCACTCACTCACTCACTCACTCACTCACTCACTCACTTACCCATTCATTCATTCAATCATTCACTTAATCACTCATTCAAACGCAACCTTCTCGTTCGTTCATTCATTCATTCATTCATTCATTCATTCATACATTCATTCATTCATTCATTCATTTTTCCATTACAGACCTATTTCTAATAGAACCATGTTAGCAGGCGATAAAGAAGAAATGCACTCGAAGACTGTGAGCAGAACCAGAGTTACCGCTTGAACATAAATTCATTTTTAAATAGAGGAGGGAGACGAAAGAGAGAAAGAGAAAAAAAGAGAGAGAAAAAGAGAGAGATAGGAGAAAAGTTAGGGAGAGAAAGACATCCAAACATATACATACATATTCAAATATCAAACTATGGCATATACAAACAAAAAGAATTGAATTGAATTGAAACATAAATACGAAGGTACAAACAAATACATTTCTATAAATACACATACATACATACAAATACATTCATACATACATATGCATACACATACATACATATAAATACATATACATACACATACATACATATAGATACATTCATACATACACTGCTGATGTATTTGACATCATGGAATGTTTTAATTATCATTGTCATATTTTCTTCATTGAATGTGTTTATAATGAGTTATGCGTCTGAATGATACTGGTCGAACAAACTTAAATACAAACAAACCAACAAACCAACATACATACAAACATACATACAAATAAACATACATACAAATAAACATACACACATACATACAAATAAACATACAAACATACTTACAAATAAACATACATACAAATAAACATACAAACAAACATACATACAAATAAACATACAAACATACATACAAACATACATACAAACATACATACAAATAAACATACAAACTTGCATACAAACATACACACACATGTGCGCTTCGCATACATTCAAGTACGAAAAAAAATCCTCCATGCAAAATTTATTGCAACACTAGAATATACAAGAAAATTCTTTGTTCATTGGATGAACGAAAGAATACAAGAATACAAAAAGAAAAAATTACACAAAAACAAATAAAAGAATGAAGATAGAAAGAACGGAGAGACTACGACAAAAATGAATAACAAGCGGTGATAACGGGGGAATGTGATGTGAATGATAATAATTGTCTTTGCATGAGGAACATGGAATAATTCAATGGAGGGAGGAATGGAATATTATCATCATCATCATCATCCTCATCATCATCATCCTCATCATCATCAGTCATCATCGTCATTATCGTTGTCATGATATACCGCAATTTAAAAAAAAGATAACTAACCCTAACTTTTACTTGTGTATGTATGTATGTATGTATGTATGTATGTATGTATGTATGTATGTATGTATGCATGTATGTATGTATGTGTGTGTGTATGTGTGTGTGTATGTATGTATGTATGTATGTATGTATGTATGTATGTATGTATGTATGTATGTATGTATGTATGTATGTATGTATGTATGTCATAAAATACAAAGAAATACCAGATTTATAAACGATACAAAATGCCAAAACTAATAACAATTCTATACAGCGGACGTCAAACGAAGCAGAAAATGAATAAAAATACAATTTAATACACCGTCACACGAAACTGATTTGCGACCGACACGCACGCACACACGCACACACGCACACACGCACACACACATACACAAACATACACACACAATGCTTTGGAAAGTAAGGTAAGCTTATTTATTAAGGATTTTTCTACCATGATATTCAGCAACGGGGTTAAAGGTTAAGTACATGCAAACCTACAGTTGTGTGTTTTAGCGAAGTACAAATTTGTACGTTGGCATATGTACATACACACATACATACATACATACATAACATACATACATACATTCATAATAATACACACATACATACATTCATACATGTGTACATTCGTTGATAAGAAATGTAATTAAAACATGAGTGTTAATGAAATTTAATCGAGCCAGACTGATAGGTTGATTGATGGGTAGATGGGTGGGCAGATTGATTGAGTGAATGATTGAATGATTGAATGATTGATTGATTTGATTGATTGATTGATTGATTGATTGATTGATTGATTGATTGATTGATTGATTGATTGATTGATTGATTGATTGATTGATTGATTGATTGATTGATTGATTGATTGATTGATTGATTGATTGATTGATTGATTGATTGATTGATTGATTGATTGATTGATTGATTGATTGAGCCAATGGTTGATCGACTCAAACCACAAATGATTGATTGACATGAACTTCTAGCGAAAGAATAGTAAATTATTTCAATATTAATTGACACACACACAAACACACGCGCACACACACGCAAACACATACACGCACACATACACGCACACGCGCACACATTAATGTTTTAAACAAAAGAAATCAAATTAAATTACCTAAAATAAAATAAGATGACAAAAATAATAGAAATAAAAACAAACATAGATTAAAGAACTCGAGCTAATTACTGACAAACTTGAGAAATGGTTTTCCATTTTTTTTATCTATGTTGTAGAAGCAACGCACTCCTGGCCTATATGTCATTGCAAATTTGAAAAAGTAAAATGGTATTATGTATGGGATGAATAGATATTCATCTTGATACTAGCTATTTAAACTTAGAATTTTTCGCAACAATTTAGCATATATGCAACTAATCCTTCTTCTCTTCCTACAATCCCTGCTTCTATAACGTAATTGCTGATGACGTCAATCAAAATAGGGTTGGGCGTATAAATTTTCGGAAGATGTGTGTAGAATTTTTGTTCTTTTTCAGGTTTTTTGTTAAATTTCTATTTTTTGTTTGTTCATTCGTTCAATCATTCATTTGTTCGTTCGTTCATTCAATCACTCGTTCATTTGTTCGTTCGCTCATTCATTCGTTCATTCGTTTAATTATTCATTGAATTTTTAATTTATTTGCACATTGTTTAATAAATTAACCTGATAATTGTTCTTTCAAATGTTTCCATTATTTCAACTTTACTAATTAATTGGTCGGCTTGCAACACAACTCATTAGTCAGGACTACAATCAGTTCGTTCGTTCATTCATTCATTTTTTACAAAATCTTTTAAATAATTATATTATTCCCTTAAAAATACAAATTAACTCGAGCCATTGTCAACTTGACGATCGGCACAATTTCATCATTATTTAGAGGTTGTCATCCTTTTATTCATTCGTTTTCGTTTTTTCTTTCAATCCATCTTTTTTGTTATTTTTATTATTATCGTTATTATAATTATTATTGTTGTTGTTGTTATAGTAGTAATAGTAATAGTACGAGCCGCCTTAGAAGAAGTAGTTGTTTTTTGTTGTAAACATTTTTAAAAAAATTTGTATCATGCAGTTGTTTCGGTTTTCATCATCATCATCATCCCTTTCAAAATGATGATGATGACCTCCATCATCATCATTTTCATTCTCAAAATGACCATCATCATCATCATCGTCGTCATCATCATCATCGTCATCATCCTTTTTAAAATGACCATCATCATCATCATTCTCAAAATGACCATCATCATCATCATCATCCTCATTCTTTTTAAACTCACCATCATCATCATTCTCAAAATCACCACCACCACCACCATCATCATCATCATCATCGTCTTTAGAACTTTTTTCCCGTGCTTTTTCAATTTTCCAGCAAAAAAAATTGCGCAGAGAGGAAGTGAGAAATAGATTCATTCGAGCGTTCGCCAATGGCTCTATCGTTTAAACATATCACTTAATTATTTCTCGTCATCGTCATCTTCACCATCATCATCATCATTATTGACATTATTAATATCTTTATCATTATCATCATTACCCACCAACACCATCATCATCGTCATCATCATCATCAGCAGCTGTTTTTCCAAAACCTCATCAAAATGG
>NW_008703617.1:1302531-1305935 GCF_000326865.2 Helobdella robusta | reverse complement strand
TTGTATGAATGTTTGTATGTATGTTAGTATGTATGTTAGTATGTATTTTTGAGACTGACCTTGTGGCAATTCCGTGATAAGAAACAAGACAACAATAACAACAAGCATTGCGGTCGTCCTATTATGATCTTTCTGCCGAGTCTGCTGTCGCTTCTTTGTCTGCGCGTTCCTAGTACCTTTTCTCTTAGTTTTTCTCTTGTTGTTGTTGTTGTTGATGCTGTTGTTGTTGTTGTTGTTGATGTTGTTGTTACTGCTACCAATTTTGCCTTTAGCGTTGCTGGCTAGTACGAAATCACTATTGTTAACTTCCAACTCAATCCTATCGATGCGGTCTTCAAAATTGCTGACATGGTCCTTGTCACCTTTATCAGTGTTATTGATGTTAGTAATTTTATTGATGCTTTCGATGTTATTTATGTTATTGAGGTTATTGATGTTATTATTATTATGATTATTTTTGTTGTTGTTGTTGTTTGAAATCATGTTTGCATTGGTGTTCAACTTCGGCTTATTAAGCAGTTCACACGTTGAATTGTTTAGCACAACGCAACCGACAACAACCAAACCGGCGTTTGATTTTGTTAAGATGACGTTGTTGTTGTTGTTGTTGTTGTTTTTCAAACTGGAACTTTGTCTAGGAAGAAGACTTCTATGGCATCTTTCATATGAAATTTTTCTCTCTAAAAAAATGTCCTTCCGACTAGGGCCAGCATCATCCTCTCCATCTTCTTCATCCCTTTTATAAACATCGTTGTCGTCGTAATTTATTCTTTTTCTTCTCTTCCTACAGTCACCACCACCACCACCATCGTCGTCATCCTCATCATCATCACAACAACAGCCATCTGTATTCTGAAATTTCTGGCTCTTTTTTAGATTTTTAACCAAACAATCGTTTTTGCCAATGATGTTAACGTTGGCGGCAGCCGTTGTCGCAGCTACAGTAGCTGCAGATGCAGCTACTGTAGCTGCAACAACAGCTGCTGGGTTGTTTAGTTTGTTGTTTCTTGTACTGAAGAGTAGTTGGTTGCGTCTGCGATTTGAGATATGCATCATGCGGATCAGTAGCAGGCAGTAGACAGTCATGAAGAAACACGGTAGTAGTTTGACGCAGAGTGCTTGGATCCAGAAATTGGCATTCGCTAGAAATTCCATAAAGTCAAAATCGCTGTCGTTGTTGTTGTTGGTTGGATGTGTTTGGTTGTTGTTATTGTTTGTGCTGTTGTTGTCGTTGTTGTTGTTGTCTTCTTCTTTTTCTTCATTGAATCTTTGATATGATGCAACTTCGTATATAAACTGGTTTTCATCTATGTTGTTGTTGTTGTTGTTTGCGTAACTGTTATTTATATTGTCGTAATTTACGTTGCTGCTGGACTTGCGAGTCGTTGTGCGATTTTTATAGCGCGCGATGTTTTTAATTTTAAATTTTTTCTTGCTATTTTCATCGTTGTAAGTGGTGGCGCGCATGTCACTGTATGATCTGACGTCTTTACGTTTCATTAACTTTTTGTTTGGAACATTTCGAATTGTATTATTATTACTATTATTATTATTTTTGTTGTTGTTGTTGTTATTATAATTATTTATTTTGTTATTGTTGTTGTTATTAATGGATATTGTTTTCAAAATGTGGTCCCTCAAAAGCGCATTATCGTCAGAGCCGGACTCGTTTAAATTGTCATCCGGTGATTTTTCAGGCCCATCTCTGTTTTTCACGACGTCATTATTGTTATTGTTCTCGAACGATAACACAGAGGCAGTAAAAATACTGAAAAGTATGTTAGGAATGGTTGTAGTTGGAATGACGTTAGCGCTGGTACTGAAGTCCACCATGCTGATTGTCTTGATGTCTGTTGAGGGCGTTTTCGCTGATGCGATGATGTTAATGTTGATGTCATTTGTAGAGGCACTCTTCCTGCTAGCAGCGTTGTTGATGTTGTTGTTGTTGTTGTTGTCGTTGTTGTCGTTGCTGTTGTTGTTGTTGCTGCTGCTGCTTTCTTCGTCGTTACACACGTTCGTATCGTTGAAATCCTCACCATCTTCGCCTTCATCGTACGAATAATCATCGCTCAATTCGTCCGAATAGTTTAAACGATGCCACTCCAGATGATAGTATTCAAGATTAGAACCGTTTGAACCGGCCCGAGAGATCGGTTCGGTTACGATCCTGAGCGTTGCATAGTTAGGCACTAGAATGATGACACTGCAGACGCAAACCATCGCCACGGCCAGCTTCGACTTCTGCCCACATCTCGTCCAAACGACCTGGCTTCTGAACGGCGCTGGCGTTTTTTGTGGCTGTAGCAGTTGTTGATGTTGTGCAGTTTGTTTGTTTTCCATGTCGGATTCTTCCGGATTGAGTTTCTTTTTTAAACTTGACGCTCTGCTTGCAGAAGCACCCGCAGCAGAAGTAGTAGTGCTGGTAGTAACGGTAGGAGAAGTTGTCGTTTGAGTTTTCATTTTTGGATGGCGAATACTTATTTGCGGTCGGCATCGTTGTTGAGGCCGTTGCGGTAGCTGTTTGTGCGTCTGATGACGTCAGAGAGGAACATCGGCTGCTGTTTCTTGGCAGACGACATGATGAGCACGTGATCAGGTGACGTCGATTGTTCGGTGATGACATCATCGTCATGGTTGTTGAATTTCCAGTGACACCCTTGCGAACGATGACAAAACAAAAAAGACATCTGACTAACTTTTTCAATCTTTTCCATCTCTTCCTACTCGCCTCACCATCAACAGCAGCAGAAGTAGCAGTCGACGCCACGTGTGGCTTTAGAAACGAGTACCTAAAAGCGGATAGGACCACTGCCAACCAGATAGCAATCGTATGAGCAGTTACAGAAAAGTTTGCCTGAAAGATCAAAAAAACCGCCCAAAAATAAGTGTTCCGCTTGGGACTCTTCTCAGGACCGTAGATGCAGTAGAAGTGGAGAGAGATTGGGATGTAGGAAAGCATTGTAAAGAAATCTGCTAAAGCCAGTGCCGTGAGAAAGAGATTTGTGCTGTTGATCAGCTCTTTCCTGGTCAATACGATGACGTTGAAAGCATTGCAGAAGGTACCAATGATGCAGACAATGAGGCTGACGAATCCGTGGTAGTTGGAGTAGCAGGTTGCTAAGTAAACTAACGTCTTCAGTAGAGTCGAGGTTTCTACTGCTGCTGTTGTTGTTGTTTCTGATGTTGTCATCGTCGATGTATCTGTTGTTGTGCGTGCTGTTGTTGTTGCATTCTCCGTCAGTTGAATGTGTTGTTGTTGTTGTTGGTTGTCTTGTTGGTCAAGATTACGGTGATTGCGACTTAGAATACGATGATTTAGATTGGGATGATGACGACGGCGACGATGATGATGGTGGTAGTTAAGATGAGGAATATTATCGCCGTCATCATACTTGATCTGATCT
>NW_008703617.1:1296514-1299220 GCF_000326865.2 Helobdella robusta | reverse complement strand
ACAATTTGTTTTTCAAACTAATGCATTTAAACATTAGAAGTTTAGTTCACAAATCAGAAGACTTACTCGATTATTTAAACAACTTTTCTTTTAAATATAACATTATTGGTATAAGTGAAACGTGGCTGAATGATGACAATATCAAGTTAATAAATATTACTGGTTATGATTTTGTTGGTAAAAATCGGTCTGGTAAGCACGGTGGTGGAATCGGTTTGTATATTGATAACGGTATTAGCATTAGCAATAGCATTAGCAGCATAGAATTATTCAGCATAGAAATAACAAATGATTGTTCCAATAAAAATGCAATAATTGTAATAACATATCGGCCTCCTACCTATGACGCAAATATGTATCTTCAACAAATCGAACAGGTACTACAAATCATAAGTCTAGAGAACAAATTAGTTTATCTGATCGGTGACATGAACATCAATTTACTTGATGCTGATTCAAATGCCAGCAAATTCCAACTTCAACAATTATTAACATCATACAACCTATCAACTTTAATAACAACCCCAACAAGAATAAGTTTAAATAAAAATTCAGTCATTGATAACATTTTCACGAGCGAACCAAATGCAGTAGAATTATGTGGTACACAGGTATGTGATCTTTCGGACCACCTACCAATTTTTATAATTGTAAATATGAAGTCTAACAGAATCAAGAACCATTTTCTGAAGGAGAAATTATACTCGTTTACAAGTGAACGAATCAACAGACTGAACGAATATTTAATAAACATGGACTGGTCAAACGTTTTAAATTGTGAGGATGTAAGTGTCGGGTTTCAACGATTCATAGAGATTTTTGTAAAGAACTTCAACGAATGCTGTCGTATTTCCTCAGTAAGAAAAATTAAAAAAATATCACGTGATAAACCTTGGATAACCGATGATCTTAAAATAATGTTAAATAGAAAAACCAAACTGTATACAAAATATCTAAAAAATCCGAATATTGAAAATCTAGTTGAATTAAAGTCAATTAGACAATCTTGCATCAAATTTAAAAATAAACTAAAAAAACAATATTATAGCGACATCATAGTAAAGAACATAAAAGATAACAGAAGAACGTGGTCGATTATTAAGAACATTATCAGCACAAATAAAATCACCAAAACCGTCACATCAAACAGTGAAATTGTTCGTTCTCCTGCGGACGCCTTAAACGATTATTTCATCGGTATAGCTATAAAACTAGGTTCATCTTTCAACAATTCAACACTCTGGAAAAATCACCTCACTAATAAACTTCAAAACTCGTTCTTCTGTCTGTCGACCTCAAGCGATGAAATAATTGCAACAACCAGACTTCTCAAACCAAAAACAACCAGTGGATGGGATGGCATTCCTATGAAAATAATAAAATCTACCATATATTCAACAGCTCACATTTTGAAATTCCTAATTAACCTTTCTTTCAACTCCGGCACATTCCCACGATGTTTCAAAGTCTCAAAAATTGTACCGATTAAAAAGGATGAGGGATGCAATGATTTAACTAATTTTCGACCCGTTGCTCTTTTATCAAATTTTTCGAAAATAATAGAAAAAATAATGTACAAAAGGCTAAATATCTTCTTCAAAAAAAATTCCATAATTAACGATTCACAATTTGGATTTCGAGAGAAGTACTCGACTGAGCTGGCAATAATAGAATTGATCAGAAAAATAGGGATCGCAGCAGAAGACAAAAAATACATCGTAGGCACGTGTCTTGATCTCTTGAAGGCATTCGATTGCATCAACCACAACATCTTGCTGGCGAAACTAGACCGGTATGGAATACGTGGCTCGCAACTGAAATGGTTCAGAAGTTACTTATCGGAGAGAAGTCAATTTGTTAGCTGGCAAGGTACATGCTCGAGCGAAAAATTAAACCAAATTGGAGTACCTCAGGGCAGCATTTTGGGACCATTGCTATTCATTGTCTTCATCAACGATCTCCCGAAAGTTTCAACATTCTTTGATTACATTTGCTTCGCAGATGACACTAATCCCATTCACAACCGCTATTCGCCACGACAAGCAATCTGACTTTCGATCAAATGAGTACATATCACGCGGCAAAATTCATCGACAAACAATTGACTGGTAAACTACCTCCGATTTTTGACGGTTATTATAAACGAACGAAGAATCAAAGGCGCATCAATTTCATCTGTTCCAACAAATCAAAAACGAAAATTTTACATCAACACATCATTTGCAGAGGACCCAGAATTTGGAATTTTTTATTAAATAAAGGATTTAATTATGACAGATCGAACATGCAGAACTTTAACCATCATTTGAAAGCATTTATTAATTTGTTTAATTAAAATCACTAGTTTTAAGAATATAAATTACATTTTTATAAAATATTTATGACATCATGTATGCTCAGTTGTATGTATGTGTGTGTGCTGACGTATACGTAGATATTTTTATATACGTATGTGATCCTATTCTCTTCTATCTATAGCTTATATAGATAGATTCAATCAGGTATTCTATATGCAGTTTTGTATATAGAGAAATATAGACCTAACTTATTATTAGGATCAATTAGTAACATCTCAAAGCTAATACATTCCATTTAACGATGATAATATTTTTATGAACAGTTAGTAACACCGTANATATAATATACTCCAATTAGAGAATCTGAAGTTTTTTGTGGTACTCGATAATTTTATTTTTACGAACAACT
>NW_008703617.1:1272695-1296292 GCF_000326865.2 Helobdella robusta | reverse complement strand
ATGTATGTATGTATGTATGTATGTATGTATGTATGTATGTATGTATGTATGTATGTATGTATGTATGTATGTATGTATGTATGTATGTATGTATGTATGTATGTATGTATGTATGTATGTATGTATGTATGTATGTATGTATGTATGTATGTATGTATGTATGTATGTATGTATGTATTTATGTATGTATGTATGTATGTGTGTATGTATGTATGAATGTATGCATGCATGCAACATACAAAGTGTAAGAAATGTAAAATAAACTTGTAAAAAACATGTGGGAGCGCGTCAAACATATGCAAAAACACGTGTGGGAAGTATGCGGAAACACGTTGAAAATCCTATGAAACAAGTTAATCGCCAAGCATGCACTCTGCATCCATCTTAAAAACCAAAAATAGGCTGACGTCTTAGGTTCAGGAAGATAAAAATCCAGAACATGTGCACCAACTTATCTATCAATCTCTATATAACTATGTCATTACCGCGATCATTCTTTATCTTTTCTCTTCTCAGTCCATCTCTTTATCCATTTTTTCATCATTTTCATTTCATTTTGTTTTTTTTATATATAAAACAAATGGCAAAACTATAAAAAAAACATTATATCTTTATCTTAGTTTCTTAGATATTCCAAAAAATTTGTTTAACTGCGCACCGCTCTTATAACATTGAAGTATTTATGTATTCACGACAATATTATTATATATGTACAGGCATACATACACACGCAGACATACAAACACACGCAGACATACAAACACACGCACGCAGGCACACAAACACACACACACATCCATCTTTTTGTCTACACGTCTGTTTGGCAGCTAGACAATGAATTATTGATAGTTCTCTGAGAAGATTCTTGTTGACGTATTAAATTATTACGAAGGGTTGTTTTCAAAATGCTTCTGTATCAGCTTTTCTATTTTATGTATCTGTCGTTTGTATGTATGGTTTTGTATTTGGTTCTGTGTGTATGTATAATGTTTTGTTTGTATGTGTGTTTGTTCATTTGTTTTGTTTGATTGTATGTCGCCGTATGATCTTTTTTTCACGTACGGTTTTTTTATATACATTTGTATGTATGTAGGTATATGTATGTATGTATGTATGTATGTTTTTGTTTGCTTGTTCGTATGTTCATTTGATACAAACAAAATTTCATCAAAATCAAATACGCGTTTCGTAAATACACTAGCAACTGGAATCATTCTCTTTCGTTATTTGAGTCTCCAGTAAGATAGAGTGTCGCTTGATTTATTAAGATTGGCATTTATATAGCGCCCAGTTTGACACGAGCTCAGCAGACGAGTGACAGTGTGGTAGTTAGTTACACATTATCTCCCGGGAAATCTAAATCTTTTGTGTTTCATTATGTAGCGGAGATTTTTTGTTTCAATTTCATTTGTCTGTCTCTCTCGTTGTTGACGCTGATGTGTTTTTTTTTTGGAAAGGTTTGCAAGGGATTTGCTGGACGAATGTGTTTGTTTGTGTGAGTGTGTGCAGATGTGTGTACGTGTTTGAATGTGCGTGTTTAAATGTGCGTGCTTGAATGTGCCTGTGCGCCTGTGTTGTCTAGTTATGTTCGACTTTATATAACATATTTTTCAAACTTTTTTATTTTTTTGGCTGGCTGAGATTATAATAAACGAATGGAATAATATCATGATATGAATTTAAATCCTTTTTCTATTTGTTATGTCCTCTCTCTCTCTCTCTCTCTCTCTCTCTCTCTCTCTTTCTCTCTCTTTCTTCCTCTTTCTCTCTCTTTCTCTCTCTTTTTCTCACAATTCTTTGTCGGTGCTTTTTTAGTCTTGTCTTTGTATCTTTTTCATTCATTTAACTTAACAAAGTTACCCTACATAATTCATCATTTCAGATGTCAAAATGACCATATACCTACATAAAACACCATACACACATACTTACACACACATACATACACACATACATACTTACTGGCTTTTGAATGATTGATAGCCTGATTCATAGATGGATAATATGATTGGTGGGTTGACTGATTGTGTGATTGGTTTTTTGGTTGATAGATTGATTCACTGTGTGAGTGTGTGTGTGTGTGTGTGTGTGTGTGTGTGCGTGTGTGCGTGTGTGTGTGTGTGTGTGTGTGTGTGTGTGTGTCTAAATTCTTTTCTTTATTAGCTAATTGATCGTTTTTTTTTTGTTTCCTTCTTGTTCCCCACTCCCATATTTACTAATTACATAATGCATGTCACAGTCAACAAACAACTCGAGTCTTGTCTGTTTGTATGTTTTTTGTATGTGTGTGTGTGATGTGTGTGTGTGTGTGCGTGTGTGGTGTGTGTTGGGTGTTGTGTTGGGTAAGACGGAAAACAACACTGAAGACTTGAACAAGTGAAACGTAATAACACTCCGCTGTTGTGTTGGCAGTTACTAGGAGACTAAAAAAAAGAAGTCATCTCGCAAGAAAAACACAAAATTAAATATTTAAAATAATAATAAAATTAATTATACAAAATTATATTAATAATAATAACCAACAACAACAATAATAATAATATAATAAGAAGAAGAAGATAGGAAGAAAGAATTATACTGATAATAATAATCTGCGAAAGACAGACAGTGTTTGCATTGTTGAGTTTCTCTATGGAAGAAAAAAAAACGAAACTCTCATATTTCTCCCAAAAAACCAAGAGTAAACAAAAATTACATACACACAAACTCACACATACACACACACACACACACACACACGTACATACACACACACACAAAGAAATATGCATTAACACACACTTAAACATACACACACACACTCACTCACACATACACACACATACGTACATACACACATACATACATACACACACAAACAAATATACATAAACACACTCATAAAAATGCACACATGTAAACATACACACACACATACACATTCACACACACTTACAGACACACACACACACTTATAGACACACACAGACATACTCATACATACATACAAACACACAAACAAATATACCTAAACACACACATAAACATACAGACACACACGTAAACATACAAACACATACATACAAGATAACCCTTTATAAATTTTTCATTGATATTAAAATTTGTATTTAATTTTTGTTCCAACTTGCATGACAGGCGGCCTGGAATGAAATTATCAAAAGGAAAGTAATAGCGATGACGATGAGGATGATCATATACACACGTACATACAAACACATACACACATATATACAAACACACATACAAACGAACAAACAAACAGTTTACACACATGTGTTTTTTATGTTGAAAAAAAAACAAACAGAAAAAAAAAATTTTTATTGGATTATAATTAGATTTTATTGCTTTTGTTGTTGTGTTTTTGACATTGACATATAAACATACATACAAACATACATGTAAACATATATACACGCAAACATACATACACACAAACATACGTACATCATATTTAGACACGCATAAAATATTATGAACATATGTACTGCTAGTGTAGCGGTAAATAAGAATTGTCGACTTGTTCTGAAAGCTTTTTTTAAAATCTACGTGTTAATATATGTATGTGATTGTATGTATGTATGTAAGTATGTATGTATGTATGTGATTGTATGTATGTATGTTGTTATGCATATATGCATGTATGTTTGTTTATTTGTATGTATGTAGGTATTACAAACATACATTCGAACATACATACAAACATACATACGAACATACTAACAAACATACTTAAACACATACAATGTTTATGCAAAACCATACAAAACAATTTTTAAACTTTTATGAGCGAACGATGCATTATTTATATTTAACACCTATCAAAGTTTTTTTTAGACTTTCTTGCACATAGAGAGCTTAGAAAAAAAATTATGAATGATGAACGAGAATTTTGTTTTGTATGTTTGTGTACATGCATGCATGTAGGTATGTTTGTATGTATGTATGTGTGTGTGTGTGTATGTGTGTATCTGGTGTATTTTATAACTGCGCGTTCGTTATAGTGAGAGGATTTTGGAATTCCGCAGTTTGTCATTTGTTGCTTAATCTTATAGAGCCCACTGTGGACCGTATGAATGAATGAATGAACGAACGAACTAACAAACGAACGAACGAATGAATGAACGATTGAATGAACGATTGAATGAATGAAATGAACTTTTTTTGAGTTTGTAGAGGCATTGTGATATAGATGCACCTCCAGAGGTTTCTCGATATTTTTACTGAATCTTTTTTTTTTCATTTATTCATTCGTTTATTTTTTTATTAATTATTTACCATCACAATAACATTATCACCATTACTACAACAATATCGTCATCATGACATCATCATCATGACATCATCATCATGACATCATCATCATCATCTTTATCATCATCATCATCTTTATCATCATCGTCGTCGTCATCGTAGCCACACTACCATCATCATCATAATTTTAGCATCGTCATCATCGTTATCATCATCATTTTCATCGTCATCTTCATCATCATCATCATCGTCGTCGTCATCATCATCAGCATAGCTCAGACGTCAGTACCTTCTTTTGATTACAAAATAAATAATAGAAGAAATCTTGCAAGATCTCATTGAACTTCTTTTGGCTTTTCAAGGAAACGTCATCATCACCATCACCATCATTACCATCACCATCATCATTATAATTATCATCATTACCAGCACTGTCACCATCATCACCCTCACCAACGGCATTTTCGTTATGTCTGAAAATTTTTTTAACAGCGTTTCAACATTTCTTTTTTTAAATACAAGCGAAAATTAAACCATCAATAATGCAAGGAGCTGTCTGAGAATAATTAAAAAATAATAATAATAATAAATGATTATAATAATAAAATGATAATAATAACATAAATAATTTAATAATTTATTTTGTAATCAATGAATAAAAATTATTCTCTACATGGATTTATTTATTTATTTCTTCAAAAACACAAAAAGTAAACAGAAAGATACTTGTAATAGTGCCTTAACTAAAAATTGTCAAGAAATCCAAAAAAAAATTTGTTTGTGTGTGTGTGTGTGTGTGTGTGTGTGAAAAATCCGTTGAGCCAAATCATCGAAAAGTCCTCAGAGAAGGAATCCCCTTCGTCAAATGTTTCGGCCCTTACTTAACAACCTCCTTACATCCTCGTTGATCACTCGAACGCTTCACGATGGCTGCTGATCTTCCAGCGGTATTGATCTGTTTGCCATACGAAGTCGTCTCACTGTAGCCATGGCTTGCTAATTCAGACGACTTTCCTATTTATTTCTATCCAGCCACAACCAACACAAAGCTTGCTCAGCGCTACTAATAACTTTCTTCAGGCATGAGGTACGCTTCTTGCCTGACAGTCCCAACTCTTTGAAAAGTCATCGACACTCCCACTCTGCCTCTTATGAGCTATATTCAAAATTTCTTTCCAACTAATGTTTTTCTGCAACACTTCTTCCCACGACGAACATCAGCTCCGTTGACTTTGCCGCATTTTTATGTGTGTATGTATGTGTGTGCGTGTACGTGCGCGCGTGTGTGTGTGCGTGCGTGCGTGTGTAGATAGGGTAAATTGATTTTCTATCTGTAATGAGGCACTTGTCGTTCGTTAATGTGGCTAGAAAATTAATTTGCGGCCATTAGTTTTTTTATTATTTTGTTATTGACGTTGTTCTTTGGTATCATTGTTATTATTTTTATTATTATTATCATTATTATTATTGTTGTTGTTGTTATTATTGTCTGATCGCTATCATATTAAATATTTACGAGTGTATAAGCATTGCTAAAACATAGACAGTGAAATAATGTCTACCCAAAACCAAACTATCATCTCATCGTCATTATTTATATTACATTATCATCATCATCAGCAGCAGCAGCAACAACAACAACAACAACAACAAAATGACGTCATCATCGCCATCATGGTCATTAGAAATCGAAAAACATTATACCTTACCGCCAACTATTCTCTTATCTATTTATCCATTTATCATTTCATTCATTCATTTATTTATCCATCTATCTATTTATCCATTTATCTGTTTATCCATTTATTCATCCATCTATCCGGTTATCCTTTTTTCTGTTGGTTCACAATTATTAAAAAATTCATCAAAAATATTACTGTATAAAATTCTACTGCTTAACCTTCGACTTAACGATCTATAAGCAGTAAAAATACCTGTTAAAGTTGCAGCAGTAATAGTAGAAGCAGCAGCTGTAGTAGTAGTGGTATCAGCAGTAGTAGCAGTATTAGTAGTAGTAGTAGCAGCAGTAGTAGTAGCAGTCTTGGTTCAAATTATTATCACAATTATTTTGACGAAAAATCGGATAAATATCTAGAAGAAAAAAAAGAATAACATGAAAGGCAGAACTTGTAAAACTATCAAAAATTAAAATAGTCGACTTGCAGAACATTTGTAAAAAAAATTTATTAAAAACTCAAAAATCAAGTACAAAATTATTTCTCTTAACGTTTATATACAGATACTTTTAAAAGTTTGTGAAATTTATACACACTCAGCTTTATTAAACTTTTGTTTTTCTTTCTTTTCTTTTTTCTTATTTTTTTCACTCCCTCCCTCTTTCTCTTTTTCTCATAATTTTTTAACGAATTTTATTTATTAATTTACGTCAAATGTCAGCAAGCTTGCCATAGGAAGAAAGGATAGTTATTCGCAAAACGTTTGTGGTGGCTCACTCTGGACGAATTCATTTCAATCAACGACTTCCATTATAATAATAAGTAAATAAGTTGGGGAATAGAAAAAAAGGAGAGAGAAAAACTGACTGGCTGGCTGGCTAGATGACTGACTAGCTGGCTGGCTGGCTGGCTAGCTGGCTGGCTGGCGGAGTGACTGACTGACTGATTAAAGAGAGGCTTTAAAACTATAAAATCAATTTGACGTGTTATCGCTTAATATTGTTAATTTGTATTTTGGATAATTTTTCTGTAATTATAAAAACAGTATCAATATTTGTATCCCCTCAACTTCCATACCGAGAGAACAAGATTTTTCAAAATCTGGAAAACTGATAAGCATAAAAAGAAATAGATTGTGAGATAGTTTAATTAAAGAATGTGTGTGTCTAAATGATTGAATGGAATTACTTGGCAATCAAAACTTGTGAATATGTTCTATTTCAATTAAATTTTGAATAAAATATTTTTTAAACTCGCTCGCGTTATTTCATTGAAATCGATATTTGGGATATTTGTTCATAAAGCGAGCAAAATTTTAATACAAAAGCGCTTATAAATCTACGCATATTGGCTCAGCTTGGCTTGGCTTGGAATTGGATGTTAAGCAAAGTGTGGTCTCAAACTATTTTGAATTTTCCCAAAAAAAAATTGAACTGCGTGCGTACGTATGCAGCACTGATTACTGTTGCTTTTATAATGAATTTATATTATATATATATAAAGCAAGCAAAATTTTAATATAAAAGCGCTTATAAATCTATAAATTATTTCGCGTGCTTGCATGCATGCGAGAGAGAATGTGCGTGTGTGTTTGTGTGTGTATGTATGTGTGTTTGTTTGTGTATGTGTGTGTGTTTGTGCGTGTTATATCATGTTATAGATATACATAGGGAGAGAGAAAAGAAAAAGGAGAAAAATTTTGATCAAATCACAACACACCATATAATAAATAACGAATAACACAATATTTTATTACGCAACATCAAAAATAGTACTACACAGTTCCAACGAATATATATATATATATGTGTGTGTGTGTGTGTGTGTGTGTGTGTGCGTGTGTGTGTGTGTACATATATATATGTATTTGTATATTTATTTATTTATATGTTGAAACAGCAAATAAATTAGTTGTAAAACATGACTGTAGAAAGTTGTTGAAAGGCGTGTTTATAAGACAAACATCGTCGTCGTCACCATCATTATCTTCACTGTTATTATTATCATTTTTATTATCATTATTATTATTATCATTATCATCATCATCATTATAACAATCATCTTCTTCTTCATCGTCGTCATCGCAACTACTGATTAATTGACGAAGCCTTGACCTGCTCTTTGACTGCTTTGAGAACCTTACCGTTACCTTTGGTGATGATGATAATGATGATGATGATGATATTAACAATAAAAATAACACAACAACAACACCAACAACATAAACATGTAAAAACAAAAAACAAAGCACAACCAAAAGCGAACCTAAATTATTACTACTACCGCCATCTATTATGACGTCATCTTCAATCTTTTGAAATTTGACGCCGAGATTAGATGAATGTTTAGCTAGGTAGGCCTCCTCTTCGGAACTTAAAGGTTCTTTAAGTTTTTTCAAGGCAGTTAGAACTTCTACTTTTTTATTCCTTGCATCTTCTTGGGAAATTTGATTAATTTTTAAATTTCTTTCGACCTTTAGGTAGAATTTAATTTGATCACAGTTTGTGTTAATTAAAATTTTTTGTATAAGTATAAGAAATTTATCTGTGTTTGTTTGAATGAATGTATTGTATGTATGCGCGTGTTTGCACATGATTTTTGTATGTATATAATGGGTATTTAAGTTTGCATACAAATTAATACAAAAAACACCTGTTGAAGGCATTCCCTCAATTGATTAGGTTGCTTCTTGGCAAACATCTTGATAACCTCTGGTGTTTTGAAGGCTTGGCTTATGGCTGCTTGAATGGCCTTATGTATAATTTTTTTATTAAAAAAAAAATATAAAAATTCTGAAAAGTCACATGGAAGATGCTGACTATGATGGTGATGATGATGAAAATGATGATGATGATGATGATGACAGTGATGGTGATGATGATGAAAATGATGATGATGATGATGACAGTGATGGTGATGATGAGGAGGATGACGACTAACTGACCAACTGCATGTTGTTCAGATCATCAACGAGACTCAAGTTCCCTTCCTTCATTTTTGTGAGTGACAGATTGAACTCACTCAACTGTTCCATCGTATCATTCTTCATTTCCTCATACTCACAGGGGTCCAGATCATTTCTAAATATATTTTTAATAAAATTATTAATGACAATAATAATAATAATATATTTTCAAGGGATAACATAACTTGGCAATCTATATTTAACAAGTAAGATAAAAAAAACCAACCATTAATAATTCTAATTTAATCACTAATTACACTATTTTCACTAACTTAGACTGTTCAATATCGGCCAGTTGTTCCATCAATCTGTCCAACTGGTCTTCCATGTTTTGTTTTAGTGTTGAAGTTTCTAACTGTCCTCTCGAAGATGCCATTTTTTAAATTACTTAATTTTATTGATAGATTTCAATAGCAACTCTTTTGGTTTAGTTAGTAACTTTAATTTAAGATTAGATTAGATTAGTGAAGATGGCGATTGAAGCTGATGATGAACAGAACTTGAAAAAAACAGAAATTTGCAAATCAAACCAACGGTGTTAATGTGATTATTAAAAAAATTAAAAAAGATTTTGCTAAAAAATTAATTTATTCATTTATTTACAACTTTTTTTTATCAAATATTTCATTTTTAATGATGTTTTAACACTAATTTTGAAATATTTAACTCGGAACATTTAAAATTTAAAAAGACCGACTAAAAGTGAATCTAAGTAATTAAACAACAAAAGCTGCGTTCTGTTTTAACTTAAAAATATTAGCAAAATAATTTAATCTAATGAGTAGACGGTAAGAAATCACACGAGATCGGCTAATATTTTTACGATTTTTAGTATAAATTTGTTACTAAAATATTATTTCAAACAAGTAAATTCATTGTTTTGCCTATTTTTTGGGGGATTTTTATACATTTTATTAATATATTATTCATTATTGGAAAAAAAAACACTGTAAGATAAATTTTAACAACCTAACAGTAGTAACAAGTAAAAAATTAGATTAAAAATATAAACACTCGATTAAAACAATTAAAATAATAAAAATTAAATAGTTTAATAATTTTTTTTATTATATATAAATCGTAAAATAATGCAAGAATCCATAGTTCGTTACGATTTAGTAACATTTAAAAATCTTAAAAATAAGTATGTGACGGATTGCAAGTTGGAAGTTGAATTAGTGATAGATCCGGCATTTACGGCTTCCCTCACTGACTGGGTTGGCCTGTTCAAAGTTGGCTGGCTCCAATCAGATGAAAGAATTCTGGCAAAGTATGTCAAGGAACTGAATCCTGATAGCAAGGAGAGCTTCATTTTTCAGCTTGATGGTGATTTTACTTAATAATATAATTTATAACTAATTAGTGAATATTTTGTTTCGTTTTAACATAGTTTTTCTTATTTGAGTCATTTTATTCATGAGTTGACATTGGGACAAAACACAAAATGTCATATATAATTAAATTAATTAAATCATCTGAAAAAATTATGTGGTCTCTATTATAAATAAAATAAATATAAAACCAATCATCTGACTAAATATGGGACCAACTATCCAAATACATATGGATCAGCCATCTAAATACATATAAATTACCATTTTATATATTATAATTATTATATTATAATATAATACATAATTTTTTTAATTATACCATCAGTTGAAAAACTCGAAGTGGATGAGACAGAATTTTATCATTTCTGTTATGTGACATCAGACGATAGATTAGCTGGCATTAGTAAAGTTTTCCAGTTCATAGTTGATGATTTTGAAGTCATTGATGACACTTCTATGCTAACAGTTCCCAACGAAAGTCGATGTAGTCTGGTTGATATGAAAAGTGTTGATGTTGTTAAAAGCCTAAATGTTTGTAGATTTTAAATGTGTTTGTTTTTATTTATTTATTAATTTAATTATTGTACAACTCTTTATTATTTTAAAAATATTTTTATCAGTAAATCCTCATTTTTTTACTCCCCTAGATCCAAGGTGATTCTTCACTGACAACAAAATTTAAAGAGTTGGAGTGTGAGAATGATAAACTAAAGTCTCAAGTTGATGAATTGCTTTCAGTTAGTAATATTAAATTAACATGAAATTATCATTTAATTAACATTAAATAAACTAAAAGTCTGTATTTTACATTATATTTTTTAATAAAATGCACCTTAATCACTTTTAAAAAATTATTTTTCAGGAAAAATTTGTGTTAGAAGAAGAAGTAAAGTTATTAAAAGAACAACAACCACTCCCGGACAACAACAACAACTCACAAAATGACATCATCAACAGCAGCAACAACAACAACAGCACAAGTATTGAAATAGTTGAAAAGTTGCAAAGAGATAATGAAAAATTGAGTGAGAGATTGAGAGAACTGGAGATTGAAAATAAAAGAATAAAGTTAGATTCTACTAGGAGTGTCTTACCACATCAGGTACAAACTCATGTTTCTGTATGTATTTGTATATTTTTGTATTTGCTCGTCTGTGTTTTGTATTTGGTTGTATCTGTTTGTATAGATTGCATGCGAATACAGAAATGCTTTACTAGTCAATAATTTATCTAGTAATAATAAAGTATCATGATATAACTAAATTAAATCGAACTAACAGCTATCTATGAATGAAAACGACTAATTAATTGATTAATCGATTGATTAATGAATATTTTATTTGATTGAATTTTATTTTTTCATTATACTTTTAGGAAGAAGTACGAGCAACAGCTCCAAGATCGTTTTCATTCATGGATAGTTGTTAGTTCAAGTTAATTTAATTATATCATGATACTTTATTTAATTATATCATGATAATTTATTTAATTATATCACATTAAATATATCATTTTTCAGTTATTCTATCTAAAACTGTATCATCTTGACGACACGCAAATTTTTAATGAATTTCAATTCCTTTTTAGCTGTTCAAATTTTCTGTCAACATCTATTACACAATTTCTTGTAAAATCGCAAAAAAAACTTCAATTTTCAGATTTCACTGACAATAATGACAACAACGGCATCCTTAATTTCGAGGCACAGCAAAACATCAATAACATCAACAACAACGCAATGATTCCACCAACATCGGCGGAGATAGCTAGGCCTATTGGTTTCAGTTTTCCTAATAGTGAATACATCAATAACAACTTTCCTGCTTACAATAATAACATCAACGTGCAGGTTGTTATTGATGTTATTGTTATCATTTATTGTTATTATTATTTTTTTAGTCTTTTGGCTGAGTTTTAAACGTTTTTGTGTGTGGGGAGTTTTTAATTTATAACTTTTTCAAGAGCAACTAACTTGAAGAGAGCTATACAGGATAACGTAATATAAAATCATGTTATGAAAATTGTTATCTGGTAAATTTGTTGTCAAAAATTTAATAAACTTAATTTAATAAAATACTTAACCAATACATAATGAACATTACTTTCACAGTACCATCAGCAGCAGTTGCTACAACAACAGCAGCAGCAGAACTTCTATCAACCACAACCAACTTTGTATCCCAATCCATATCATGGTTACAGGCCTTCATAACGTGAATCATTTCTCTCTCTCTCTCTCTCTCTCTCTCTCTCTCTCTCTCTCTCTCTCTCTCTCTCTCTCTTTCTCTCATACTTTCTGTTTTTTAACTTATTTCACATACCTTGTCTCTCACTTCTGATCTTTCTTTCAATTTTTTATGTTATCCATTTTTTGTCTATTTTCTCTACTCTCTCTTCTTTTTCTCTCTAAATATAATTCTTCGTATCTCTAAATATATCTTTCTCCATTTATACTCAAGCGTATTCATAATTGTTACTAAAACGACTTTGCCAACTTTTAGACTTATGTACATTGATAAATTAATAAATATTTAACTATTTTATTCGGCTACTGTTTTCATTTCTTTGCAATTCATCGTGATTGTATGTATATTTAAAAATCTGATGAACATTTCAAACAATAATATAAATAAAAATAATTATTATTATTATTGGTTATTGAAATTATTATTAAAAATTATAAATTATTATTATTGGTTATTGAAATCATTATTAAAAATTATGATTTTGAAAATTTAAATTGAATTTGAAAATAATTTCATTATCTATCTGGCACATGAGTGAAACATTATATATGTGTTAGAGCGTATTTTGTATGTATATATACATAAATTGAATTGATATTTTTTATCTGGCGGTTAGCCAAACCTTAAAAAGTTATTTTATTTTGTTAAAGATGAAACTAAGTTATGAATAAACATGTAAAAACGTCTGATATATATATATGTGTGTGTGTGTGTAAAAAAAGCTTTCATTTTGGACATTTAAATCATCTGTATGATTCATTTTATTTACATTTCACTTATTTACAATCAGATTTTATTTAAAAATGGAATTTTTTTAATGATTTAAACCCCAGATTAATAAAAAAAATATTTTTAATATTATTATTAATTGGTTCATTGATTTTAAAAAAAAGAAACTCGCAAAGCACATTCCATAAAACAACAGAAATAAAACACACACACACACACATATATATATATATATATATATATATATAGTATAATAAACAAAACAATCCCGATGTATAATACTTGAAATATAACAACGTATAATATACTCATGTATTCAACAAATCTACACCAACACTCAATGTATTTGAGTTACAATTACAGACACACGCGCAAATGTTATGATGTTAACTAGATAGCAAGGGTCTATTGCAAGACGTTGAGCCTTCGAAATTCGTACATATCATCTCCTCTTCTTCCTCTATCTGAGTGCCAGTGTTAATTTTTTTAAGTCTTTCGTCGTCCTGAGAATTCCTCGAGTCCAGCACCGCGAAATTAGTTCTAAAATATTTCACGACTAAACAAAAAACTGGCAGATATATAGAAGAAATTACTAGAAAAATCATCAGCGCTGTTATCAAATAACCAGGCTCCAATCGGACGGGAAGGTATCGCAGGTTCGTGGCGACAAAAATCTCGGCGAAATATTGAGTTGGGTCTTGCACTAAGTCGACAGCATGTGAAAGAGCGAATTTGTTGAAGTAATTTGTAGCAGACGGATTTAAAACGGACATGAAAAGCGCGAGTAATGAGAATAAAATGATTAGGACGTAAGAGGATATAGCATGATAAAAGTTCGACGCAATGAACATAGCAAATGCACACGCTAACGAGCCAAGAAGTCCTGAAATCATTATGAACAACTCCGGCAACTTGCTTGCCGAAAATAAATAATACAAACACCTACCGATAAAGAAGGACAGCCAAAATAGAAAACTAAAAAATAACCACAGCGTTATATTTGAATTTAACTCAGTAGAATCAAAATAACCTATCATGAAGGGCATAAAACCAGCTAAAACAACCTCACATAGCGATATAATACCAATGAAAAAACGCGCTCCGCCACAGACAACGTAGGATTTATATCTCAAGCAGTTGTCTGCACGCTGCTTAGCTTTCTGCTCGACTTTTGTGTAATTTTTAACGTTCGTATAGTTGACAAATAGCTTGTAGGTAGCGAATAACGACAAAGATGTTATCACTATTATAACTGATCCTATCAAAAATCCTGTGAAATGATACCCAGTATATACGCAAATAATTTTGACAAAAGATTTTAGGTTTTCTAGGTACAAAACATCCCAATGAAAATTACTTTTATTATTATTATTATCGTTGTTACTATTGTTGCTACTTTTGTTACTAGAAACTTTGTGATTAATGTTTAAATTGGAGATAGTATTTTTTAGATTTATAACTTTAACCATCGGAGTGGATGTTTCATGTTCAATGCTACCTTGAATAACTCCAAAACTAGTAGCAGTAATAGCAGTAATAGCAGTAGTAGCAGTAGGAGTAGTAGCAGTAGGAGTAGTAGTAGTAGATGTAGTAACGGTGGCAGCAGTAGCAGCTTTTGAGGTAGCAATCACTTCCTCAACGTCAGACTTTTTTCGAGAGGAACTTGTTACCTGTTTGGCTGTTGTGGTTGTTGTAGGTGACTTAGGTGCAGAAGCGAGAGTAACGAAAGTTAAATTGTTAGCAGTAGTAGTAGAAGTAGTAGCTGTAGTAGTAGAAGTAGTAGCAGTAGTAGTAGTAGCTGTAGTAGTAGAAGTAGTAGCAGTTGTAGTAGAAGTAGTAGCAGTACTAGTAGAAGTCGTAGCAGTTGTAGTAGAGGTAACATTGTTTAAATGATTGATTGTAGCATTATTACTAAAATTTCTTGTATTGTCTGGAAATCTAAGAGATGAGATTTTTGATGGAGACGATGACGATGCTGAGATAACCAATGAACTTCCATTATTACTTTTTGTAGTAGTAGTAGTAATAGAAGCAACATTAGTAGTAGAAGTATTATTAGCAGCAGCTGTAGTAGCATTAGAAATAGTAGCACGAGTAGTAGTAGTAGTAGTAGAAGTGGGAGGAGTTAAACCAGATTCAATGTCATTCAATTTTGTATCCAAAGGATTTTTAAATAAATTATTTTTAAGTTTGGAATTTATAGCATGCCCAGAAGCAAATTCCTTGTGGTGATTCTTACTGTTGCCATTTAAAACCAGCGGTCGTGTGGGGACGGGAGTCATACTGTTAGGGATTGGTTGGGATAAATTAGTAATTAGGGATTGATTAGTGATTAGTGAAGAATTTATATTGGCAATCTTCTGTGACTCTGTAACACTGGTTGAGGCATTAGTTGTCATTAATGTAGATGTCATCATTGTGGATGATGATGTTGGCTGGTTGAGAACGTTAGTACTGGCTGTTGATGCGTTGGTTACTACATACGGTGATGGTTGTACTGTTGGTGGTGATGATGACAACGATGATGATGGTAATGGTAATAGTGATGATGACGTTGTTGCTGATGAGGTTGAAACAGACTGCTCTGATAACGGTGTTGATGAAATAAGTTCTGTCAATGAAGTTTCTAATGTAGGTGACAAAGATGTCAATGACGGCGACGTCGATTTGGAGCCATCGCTGAAATTCAAAGATGGCATCATACTTCCCACGCTCACATCTTCCACAGCTCGCACATGTCGACTGACCATTGTAATGTTAGATTTCAACACATTTGAAGTAACATACAAAGTGGATGCATCATCATTAATGACCGTCCTACTGACAGGAAACATGAGAATTAGCAGTGTACCAAGAACACATCCAAGAGCCCAGGACATGTAAGTGAAGCTAGCATGATTTCTCGGAGGGCTTGATCCATACATTGACTTAGACAAATTTTGGAGACCTAGTTCAAAAGCAATGAGATGCTAAACTTAGACAAACATTTTTTAATATTTAAAAAATATCACAATTATTAAATTATAAAATATAAATAAAATAAGATAGAATCACTTGTTCTAGTGACAGAAGCACTCAATCCCTGAGTAACAAGGACAATCAACATCATATTGAAATCAGTGCAGAACGATATGGCTCCAACTGAGAAAGCCAAAATCAAGAGCGCAAGAGTCATCCAAAGCATGGTGTTCGATTTCGGTATGATGTACAAACCCATGTAGTAGCCAATTATGGCACCTAATCCCCGGCCAAAAAACACTGACCATATTTCCGTAAAATTATTGTCAGTGCCTAACTGTCCAAAAAATAATTTCTGGAAGATAGTCGGGCCCACCAGAATAAATGAGAATCCCTGTTTTCAATAGAAATTTCATGATTAATTTTGTGTCAGCAGAACTGAAGCATTCAATAAGTTTGAAAAAACTGTTCATATTTTTAAAATATCAACACAACAAATTTGAAATAAAAATTTAATTTAATTATTAAATAATTATCAATTTCTGTATAGGATGTCAGAAATGGGTGCATAAGAGATGTAGTGGTGTGAGGGGGGCACTGAAAAAGGTGGAAGGCACGTTCAAATGTAAGAAATGTGTTCACGGTGTGATTAATAGGACGGACGCAAGGACGGGGTTGAGCGGTGGTATTGAAAGAGTGGAAAGCTTTGTTTACTTAGGGGATAAGCTGAACGCGGATGGAGGATGTTTGAGCGCAGTTACGGCTAGAGTTCGTGTGGGATGGATGAAATTTAGGGAACTGGGTGGGGTATTGTGTGGAAAGAAATGGTCAGTGAAGATGAAAGGGAGGGTATATAAAGCATGTGTGAGAGCAGCGATGGTATATGGTGGTGAAACTTGGGTGTTGAGGAGAGAGGAGGAAAGTGTACTGCAGAGGGCTGAAAGAGCTATGGTGAGGATGATGTGTGGGGTTAAAGTGAAGGATAGGAGGAGTAGTACAGAGCTGATGTCAATGATGGGACTGAATGAGGACATTGTGACATTGATAGGGAGATCGAGATTGCGGTGGTATGGACATGTGTTGAGAAGGGATGAAAGGGTCAGGATTAGGCGAGCGTTGGAGTTCGAGGTTGAAGGAGTGGTAGGAAGGGGTCGTCCTTGATTGGGATGGAGAGAGCAGGTGGAGAAGGACAGGGTGAAAGCGGGGTTGCGTGATACTGAGGCGAGTGACAGATGTGGATGGCGTCGAGGGGTATTTCGGTTTCATCATAGGTAGCCAAATGGCAACCCCCAATCTCGGGGAAAATGTCGTCTAAACGTGTGTTGTTGTATTAAATAAAAATATGAATGACTCTACTGACCAGGAACAAAGAGATAGCGAAGAAGCAGATTGGTTTAAATCTGGCATCATCCATTTTCTTCATATTTTTAATTTTTTTTATTATATTCATTTATTAGTTAATTTTTTTAATTTAAAATTAAACAATTAATTTGTAATTTGTATAATTTTCATTTTGCCAATAATTTCAATCAGACACAATCTGATCACAAGGACTTTAAAAGACACGTTTATAAATTTAAAAAACAAAAATTCTATTGGATTGGTTAATATTTTGAAAAGTCAATTTAATAATTATTAAATGAAGTAAAAAATTATCTGACAAATAATAGAATAAGGAATTTAAAAAAATTAATTTAACATTTATTTACGTCAGTGTCAGTGTAGTTACATGCATAAAATTAATATCATTTTGTAGCGCCTCATATTTGAAATTTAACCTCACAAGCTACATGGCTTATAAACTTGGTTGTAAAATATAGTTAAATCACAGATAAGATTATACTTAACAACTTGATAATATAACACATTTATTATTTTATATATATTACTACCTTAAACAAATTTTTTTGATAAAATCATGTTTTTTTATAAATTCAATCAAGGTGATATGGTTGCTATAAACAACGCCATAGGTAATGTAAATAACACTGTTTTGTTAGCACTAGATACACACAAAAACATGCGTACATATATGCATGCTTACATACAACCCATATACAATACAAACATCTGATAATACATACAAAACAATAAAATGTGTACTTTTGAATGTCAATTCTCAACTATCTTCACTTCAATTGTTGATCAAGTTCACAATATTATGGCGATAATCATTATGGTAATAAAAATTAAAATAATGAAAAAATAATGAATAGTTAAAAATCAAATTTAATTGAGAGATATATGAAAATATAAATCAACGTGGTTAATTTTAGCAACCATTTATAATGGAATGTAACAATGCAGAAAAAAGATATCGTCAGGGACGAAGTGTTGGACCATGTCAAAATAATAACAGGTGGGGTAGCTCTGATTTCGATGGTCAGTTGGTGAAAAGGAGGCCAAGATCAACTGAAAGAGCGGCAAGGAATGATTTCGAATTAGACATGCTAGATAGAAAGTATTCAGAACTGCGTCGGCTTATAATGAAATCTATGACAAATAAGGTTCCTTCTGAAAAATTAGTCGAAACTCTGAAATTAATCTTCCACATGAACAAGAGAAGAGAATTCACGCGAAACAAAATAGCCGCTTTCAGATCTCAAAGTTCTGCTCTTGCGCTACAGGGTGATTGTTTTCAACATTCTTGTAGCCATTCGTCAATGAGAGTGAAGAAGAAAGATCAGAGTGAACAGCACTATGATGTCTCTGATTTTGATAGCAGTAGCAGCTTAAAGGATTCTTTACCATCAAGTAAGTCTGTTCCCAATTGAATTTGATTTAGATGCTTACTAAAAATGAAATATAGTTTCTTTTAAATATATTTTAAACAGTTCATAAAAATGAAGGAATGAAATCTAAGAAAAAGAGTATTTCATCTGCTGAAAGGGGTAACAATAAAACATCTTACACTAAAGATGAACGGAATAACAAATTTGAATCAAGTTCTCAGAACTCAACAAAATCTGATTCTAAAAGTGACGCGTCAACTGAAAGTAGCAAAATGAAAAAGAAGTTAGTTAAAAAAAATAAAGTTTCTTACCAAGATTCTTCAAAATTCTCCTCGAACAAATTAGGATATCGATCAAATTCAAGATCAAAGTCTAGGTCAAAATCCAGGTCAAAATCCCAATCCATACTTGATAACTCGAAGTCAAGATGTTCATCATCGTCGTCGTCGTCGAGATCAACAGCGTCCACAGTTAAGAAGAACAATCTCAATCACTCATTCAGCAGAGAGAGAAAAAGCAGACAGGATTTATTTGACGAAACATATTGTTGGCAGAATTGTAATGAAAAAATTGAGCAGTGGTTGAAAGAGAAGAATAAAGAATTGAAAAGAAAGAGAGAAAAAGAAAAGAAGATAGCGAGAGAAAAGAGGGAGAAAGAAGAGAGAGAGAGATTAGAGTCAGAAGCTAGAAAATCAGCATCGAAAGAAAAGGTTAAAATATGGTTAGAAATGAAAAAACTGGACGAGAAGAAACAAGATAACGTGAAAGTCAGCCATGATCAAATCAATTCAGATAAAAATGAACTCACCAAACATTCAACAAAGGATAAAAATGAAAACGCTTCAAGCAATATAAATCACACAAAGCAAGAAAACAAAAATAATCATTTTGAGAATAAAAGTGCTAAATCTGTGAGCATCAAAAAACCAAAAACTATCGATCAGAAAGCCGAACACGAGAAAAAGCCTGGTACTAATCTATTCAACCCGCCTAAACCATCAACAAAATCGTCAAAAGTTAACTCCAATTTAACGAGCAAATCATCAAATCACGATGCATCGCCGGCCAAACATCTTCACAACAATAAAAAAGACATCCTAAGATCGCCACAAAAAACGATATCCTTCCAAATTGACAAGCAAAAACCATCGCTGACAGATTTTGATGCTCTGGTAACCAAAGAAATGATCCACGCTCCGCAAAATTTATTCAACATCGACATTCAGGATGAAATAAAACCAGTGCACGTAGCGAGACACCATGATCAAACAGTTAAATCTAAAGCAGTCAACGACGTTTCCAATGTTTCTGAATCAAGATCAAGCTCGCGAATGAATGAAAACAAACAGTTAATTGGCTCTAGAGCCATCAAGATGGAAGATTTCGATGAATTGACATCGAGAAGTTATAATTTTGAGAGAAAAAAAGATGGTGGTGGTGCTTATGAGGAAGAGGAAAAACGAAGGGAGAAGTTGGAAGAGAATCTTGAGCAGTTCAAACGTTTGATTATACACGGGAGCATGAACGAAAATGATGATGATAACCACAACGAAGTGGAAGAGCTCCACACTAACAACAGACACGAAAATGTCTACGTCAGCGGTGACAAACGGGATGATCGTCACGTTAAAATTAATATGGACGAATTTAACATCGACCTGACAGATGCAACAAATAGAAAATCTAAAAATAATGAAGAGGAGTTTGATTCGCCACTGCTGGCTAACCCGTGGGCCAACAACATTCAAAGGCCGAAAACTTCAAAGAGACGTGATATATTTGCCGATTGATTCTGTTTAATCAACTTAATCAAACAGAAAAAGTTTAAAATCGTTCCATGAGATTATTATTATATTATTTTATCAAATTTAACTTGAAACTTCTACTGAAAATGCCAAATCTGTCTGATTTAATCTATATAATACCATAAAATTTTTCGCCAAAGAATATTTAAACAGTTTTTTAATTCTTCTGAGTGTAGACACTTTTTTTATAAATCTTTCTTTAGTGATTCTTGAAAACGTTTAAATAATGGTTGTTAATATTTTAACTTGAATTTATAATGTCATTCAATTTTGCTATTGCTTTTATAACTCTTTCAACTTATATGATTTAACAATATATCGCGGCATGAACTTATAAATTCGTTGTCGTCATTACTGTGATACAATTTAATTGGATAGATGACACTGAAATTTTCCTTTGATGTGATCAATAAGATGTCATCATCATGAAATTAAAGTTTTGTAGACAATTTTTAAAATTTGTTGTGTTGATATAGATAGATGAGCGTATAATAAATATGTAAACAAATATTTTTGTTTGTGTTTGTGTGTTGTGTGTGTGTGTGTGTGTGTGTGTGTGTGTGTGTGTGTGTGTGTGTGTGTACTTACACATCTTGTGTAAATAATTAATTATTTTATGTAGTGTAATATAAACAACATAAGCCGTATCAAATGAGTTTGAAGCAAATGAAAAATTTGTAATGTTTCTGGTTCAATTAAAGTAGGATAGTTATGAAAATTTCAAATGGTAAGACGGAGCCAAATTGATCGTATGCTTGCATGTCTGTTTCGTAATGTTTTTGTGGGTGTGTATGTGTGTTTGTGTGGGTGTCTGTCTGTTTGTTTGCGTGTATCTGTTTGCCTGTATGGTATATGTTTGTTGCACAAGTGTTTAAAAACAAAAATATGCAAAATCATGGAAATCTTAATTTTAAATAGGATTAGATGTCTTATTTCTATTATAGCTGTTACCTATAAATTATGCTCTCATTTTAAGTGAAATTTTTAAGGAAAAAAGTGATAGACTATAGGATGATACTACTAGAAAACACTTAGAACCTTTTTTATATGCATTAAGTATTCTAAGTATATGGCCATATATATATATATATATATATATATATATATATATACAACACACGTTTAGACGGCATTTTCCCCGAGATCGGGGGTTGCCGTTTGGCTACCTATGATGAAACCGAAATACCCCTCGACTCCATCCACATCTGTCACTCGCCTCAGTATCACGCAACCCCGCTTTCACCCTGTCCTTCTCCACCTGCTCTCTCCATCCCAATCGCGGACGACCCCTTCCTACCACTCCTATATATATATATATATATATATATATACTCTAAATATGTTATGTTCTACATATATGTATATGTCATTATACCAGAATCAAATACGACATAGTTTTGACGAAACAAAAAAAACTTGCACATCGCTGGTGATTGATTAAAAGTAAACACGAAAAAAATTTTCTAACTTAGATTTAACAAGTGCCTGGGGTGTATGATGAATTCCGATCCGGTGTGCATTCTGCTGGCCTCCACCTGGACAGGAGGCGAAAAATTACTTTTTAGGTACCCTAATAGCGTTAAAAATGCTGAAAGTCGTGACGTTTTAGGTTGGAATTTCAGTTTTTTTTGTGAAAAAATGTAAGAAACATTTAATTTTAATTATTATTAAAATATTATTAAAGTTGAAATTAGATTAACTTTGTTTTATTTCTATTATTATTTTAAAATTTTATTTAATTTATTAAATTGAATTGTTAGTTTTAATTATTTATCCTTATTTCAATCTGATTTTTTTTCTCAATTTAAAACTTTTTTAAATCCTAATTTTTTAAATGATTTTTTAATTTAAATTAATTAATAATTTCTTTGATGACCATTACACATTATCTTCTTTTATCAGTATCTTAAATGAAAATCTATAAAGTTATAAACCAATCAAACACAGCCATCTTATCAAACCATTACTATGCCTTGAAACCGTCTTTAACACCATCATATTCTGTCTGCAAGTAAGTAATAGCAATAACAACAATTATAATAATAAAAATAATAATAAATAAAATTACAATAATAATAATAATAATATGATAATAATAATATGATAATAATAATATTTTGACCACAAATAATAATGATATTATTAGATTAGATTAAAAATTATTAGATTATTAGCCTAATAGGTTACTGCATGAGATTAACTATAATAAAAATAATAATAGTAATTATTGTTAAATAAGTTAATAATATTTTATTATTTTTTTCAGCGAAAGTGGACTATCTAGTATTAAAAATGGAGTTTTGGTTGGGTATGTAAGATGAATATATACTTTTTCTTCATTGTATATATATATATGTGTGTGTGTGTGTGTGTGTGTGTGTATGTGTGTGTTAGTGTGTGTGTGTTAGTGTGTGTATATGTATAATTAAGATTCATTAAATTCATATATAACTATAATTAATAGCAACAGTTATAATAAAAAAATTTATACAGCTTTGAAGACCCAGTGTTAGCAAATCTGCTACTGACTGTGAACACTCACATCTGTACACACAAATACGAGATAAAAATTAACGATGTCTTATTCGTCGGTTACTCCAATAAACTCTGCAAGAAAAAGACTTTGGAGAAGCAAGAAAGTCTATCCATCTACTTTAATGTTGTCTTTGCTCTGAGGGTATAGTTTTTATGAATATTTATTAATATTTATTAATATTTATAAATGTTTATTAATATTTAGCAATATTACCTCTGATTACGGTTAAATATGGGCTGTGATAGAGTTTGCTTTGCTCTGATGTAGTTCATTCTGTGACATTTTGTTTATTTTTGTTATTTATTTTAAAGTTGTTGAAATTTTAGTTAATATTTTTTGATCATTTTTGTTGCTACATATTAGCA
>NW_008703617.1:1265195-1267695 GCF_000326865.2 Helobdella robusta | reverse complement strand
TGTTGTTGTTGTTGTTGTTGTTGTTGTCACTAACTAATAATACTAACGCGATCACCAACATGGATTCATCATTATTTAATTTGACTTTGTTACAATATTTCAATGTTCCGATTACCTATTTTAATCGTGTTTACACGTCATGTTTTGCTTTGTTTTTATATTTTTGACAATTTTTCACCCAATAAAAGCCAAATCATTGCACGAATTTTGAAATTTTTTTCTAAGATTCAACCTTGGAATATCTTTATTTAAGATTTCAAAAATTCAGGTGTGGTTTGTGGTAGCAATCATTTTTCAGTACGCTTATTAGTACAATCTTCAGTGCAAACTCTTAGTACATAGTACATCATGTAGCCATTTTTTTAATAGTTTCATTCGAGATTACCTATTCATAAATGATATCAACAAAAGTTACAAAGTATGATTTGGTTTAGATCGGTTTAAACTCCTAAGTTTAATATATATAAAATGTACACGAATAAATATATGTTATATAACTGTGTGTATTGGTTATATGTATATTTATAATTTCTATTATATTTGCCATTACTACAATTAAATAAACAATTTTCATTAAATTATTTTAATGACTTAAAAAACGTATCCGGCTTTCTATAATAAAAATGGTTGCATGTTGTTTAGTAAAAATGTATAGCCATCTTAACTAACGCTATGGTGATTTAAATGGTTTTTTCTGATTTGTTCAATGGCCGTTCTCGCCTTGGATGCCAAATATAACGTATTCAGAACTCCAAATAATCCACAATTCAGTTAGCATTTGTTGTGTGTTTCTGGGCGTGTTTACATTTTTAATTTTAATTGTCAATTTGTCAACGATTTTTCGTATTTGTTTTAAAATTTAATGTTGGAACTTTAAAAAATTTTGGTGTGTGGTTTAGTAAGTTTCCATATTTAAAGTTTATTTAATCTGTATTCTACTTAAAAATATGTTTTTTTTATGTTAAATTGTGTTGTATTTCTCAGTATATAATGGTGTTTTGTTGTATTCTGTAGGTATTTTTATGTAAAATTTACATTGTAAATATGTTTAGTATTGTACTATCTATATGTTGCATATAAAGTATGTGCTAACTAAGTTTAACATTTCATCCATTTATTTGCTATAATAGGAACTCTCTATTTAAGAAGAAGAAGCCAGATATTAAGAGAAAAATCTACATTAGATGTATGTTTACCTACATGCATGTCTGTATGGTTCTATGTTGCAGTGTTGAGATAGTGTACTAGTTAAGATGCTTGGTTCTGCTGCTGCAATGACTGAATACAAATGCATTGATTCACTTGTATTCTGAATGATGCATTACGAGAGAAAGCTATTTTCATTTTAAACTTTCATTTAACCTTTATTTTTAATAAATTTGAATTTTATAATTATAAATAAAGTTAAATAAAATATGAATATATGTGTATATAGAAAAAAAACTTTTTAAAGCGTGACCCAACTCTTTTGAAAGAATACTTAAAAATTAGGTCAACATTATTGTCACAAAGATATGGTCTTCCATCAACTTTTGATCAGAGGTAGGCTACTTAACTTTGTTATTATTCTTATTATTATTGCTAATGTTGTCATTGTTTGTTGTTGTTATTATTATTAATAATTTTAGTTATTATTAATTATATTTTTTCATATTTAACACAATAGCAGCCTAAGAAGTCATACAACTAGCACAAGATCATCAGCTGGAAGATTCGCCGTTAGTCATTCTTATGTTTAATTATTGTTGAAAGCCTGGTCTAGCTATTTGTTTTGTTTGTTTTGTTTGTCTTTGATATGTTTTTTCAATAAGCTTTAACTTTCTCTCTCTCTCTTTCTCAACCGTAGCACAGTGAAGACAGCTTATTCAAGCACTACCAACATCACTCACAGCAGCAGCAGCAGCAGCAAGAAGATATAAATAGAATGCAAGAGGAATTCCTCGAAAGATTTAGATTGGATGATCAACAGCCAATCATAACGCCGACCAGCTTGGCCGGGGCCAGTCGAGCGATGGCCGGGGAGCAGACGATTAGTGAGAATTATTCGTTCTCTGGAGTGCATCATATCTTTGATCAGCATAAAATGGCCGGTAAGTCAATTGACTGGTTGAGTGGAAAGTTTAGGAAAATACGTCATGGTTATCTAAACTAAAAGTATTTTTTCATGAGAAACAAATTAAAAAATTGTTAACAGTAACGAGCGTTAAATTTGCTCACGACGACAAGTCCCGCCTTGCTTGCTGCTCATTGGACGGCCAGATTTCCGTCTGCCAATTAGTCCCGCCCCCTGCCACCGTAATTTGCTTATTTCAGGGTCACACAGCTGGAGTCTATGGTACGATTTTCATTCTTATATCGGTGATATATAATACATCTCTCCTTATCTCACATTTATTGTTGTATACTTTAATTCATTTCTGTCATCTCTTTCTCTCTCTCTTCTTTTTCTTTCTCACATGGCTAATAATAATCCGCTAATTCTTTCATCTTTCATCCTATC
>NW_008703617.1:1257695-1260195 GCF_000326865.2 Helobdella robusta | reverse complement strand
AGGAAGGCTCGCGCGTTCTCCGCGGAGTTCTGTCTGTATGTTTCCGCTGGCACCGTCGTCGACAAAGTCGCGCCCGTGTTCGCCGAACGTGGTTGCATGGTCGGGGAAAATTCCACAGAGGCTCGGCCGAAGGGTGATTTGTGAATGACGATGGTTTGATTGGAGGAGTTGGCTGTATGGCAGGATGATTGCATGGCTGCTGGCCGGTGAGATATGTCTGTCTGAAATGGCCAGTAGTTCCGTTGTTTCTGGTGGGAATTATGTACAGTGCTAATAGCTAGTGCTAATAATATTGATTATTATTAAAAATTGTACTACTAATAGTAGTAGTAGTAGTAGTAGTAGTAGTAGTAGTAGTAGTAGCAGTAGTAGTAGTAGTAGCAGAAGTAGAAGTAGTAGTAGTAATGTTTTGAAATTTATAGAGCTGCAATCGGCAATGTTTATTGTTTAATATTTTGCAGATATGACGTAATGGAATTTTCGGAAAATAGATACACACACACATACACACACAAAGACACACATACACAAACACGTACATATACTATACATATATAAATAAAAATATATACATATATATATATATATATATATATATATATATATATATATATATATGCTTATATATATATGTGCCCCAATTTAATTTTATTTTCATGCAAAAAGCAATCCATATAACATCTGAAATTTTCAACGTAACGATCATCTTCTCTAATCAATTGCTGTTGTTATTATTATAAATATTATTATTATTATTATTATTATTATTATTATTATTATTGGAAATGATCAAGTAGCATAGGTGTGAACGAGTGCGATAAGTTCAATTGAATAAATATGTACATATTATATGAGATGACACGTGTGTATGTGTGTTTGTATGTTTGTTTGTATGTTTTTTTTGTTTGCTTGTATGTGTGTATGTATGTACGTTTCTTTGTTTGATTGTACGTATGTATGTATGTATGTATGTATGTATGTATGTATGTATGTATGTATGTATGTATGTATGTATGTATGTATGTATGAATGTATGTATGTATGTATGTATGTATGTATGTATGTATGTATGTATGTATGTATGTATGTATGTATGTATGTATGTATGAGTGTGTACGACTGGCTTGCACGCGCATTTATGTTTTCTTTCATTCTATCATGTTCTTCTCTCTGCATCCATTTATCTTTTTTAATGGACTTCATTCATTCATTCTTTTTTCCGCTCTTTCATTATTCTTTACTTCATTACATTTAGAAAAAGAGTCAGAGAGAAAGAGAATGAAGAGAGAGAGAGAGAGAGAGAAAGAAAGAGAGAGAATGAGACCTAGAGAAACAAAAAAAATCTATATTTCAGTTTATGATCAGCTGATATTTGGTCCGTGTCGTGTTTTCGGTCTGGGAACCAAAGATACAAAATCGATTTGATGCAGCGCCTAATTTATTTCTTTGGTTATCTGACTATTTTGTTGTTTTTTGGTATTGTTGTTGTTGTTGCTGTTGTTGTTGTGTTTCTGTTTTGTTTGTGTCAAATGCAATGAAAATTTGTCAATGTTATAATATTTGTTGTTAACTTGATATAATTCATCTATACAGCATTCATTCGTTCGTTTGTTCGTTCGTTCATTCATTCATTCATTCATTCATTCATTCATTCATTCATTCATTCATTCATTCATTCATTCATTCATTCATTCATTCATTCATTCATTCATTCATTCATTCATTCATTCATTCATTCATTCATTCATCCATCCATCCATCCATCCATCCATCCATCCATTCATTCATTCATTCATTCATTCATTCATTCATTCATTCATGCAAGCATTCATTCATTCATCCACTCGTACATACAAACAGACACACACACACACTCACATACATTCAAACATACACTCAAGCAGACATACAAACATACATACAAACACACATACACGCACACACATGCATAAGAACGATCTCGTTAATACGCGGCTAATCACGCGAGAAGACAATCTTTTGCGAGAGAGTTAGTTCAGTCATGGTGATGATGATGGTGATGATGATGATGATGATGGTGGCGATGATGATGATGATAATGATGATGATGGTGGCGATGATGATGATGACGACGACTATGACGATGATGATAACGATGATGATAATGATAATGATGGTGGCGATGATGATGATGACGACGACTATGACGACGATGATGATGACGATGATGATAACGATGATGATAATGATAATGATGATGGTGATGATGATGACAATTAATAGCAAAGATGATACGGCAACTGTAATTATTAACATTAACGACATCCTAGCAATAATAATAGGTAAGTTAACTGGCGTCTGAAGGAACTTAATTTGGAATGGGATGATAATGATGACGACGATGATGATTATTATGATTATGATAATGATGGCTATAATGATGATGATGGCTATAATGATGATGACGATGATGATGATTATTATAATTATGATAATGATGGCTGTAATGATGATGACGACG
>NW_008703617.1:1246532-1257645 GCF_000326865.2 Helobdella robusta | reverse complement strand
ACTGCTGCTACTATTACTACTGCTGCTACTACTACTGCTACTACTACCACTGCTACTACTGCTTCTACCACTACTATTACTACTGCTACTACTGCTTCTACCTCTACTATTACTACTGCTACTACTGCTTCTACTACTACTGCTGCTGCTAATACTACTACTATTACTGCTGCTACTACTACTACTGCTACTACTGCTTCTACCACTACTACTACTACTGCTACTACTGCTTCTACTACTACTACTACTGTTGCTGCTGCTAATACTACTACTACTACTACTACTGCTGCTGCTACTACTACTGCTACTACTACCACTGCTACTACTGCTTCTACTACTACTACTGCTGCTGCTGCTACTACTACTACTACTACTAATACTACTACTACTAATACTACTACTACTACTACTACTACTACTACTACTACTGGTGCTGCTGTTGCGACAGTTTTTGTTGATCGTCATTAAAATTCGTTTTTGTAATCTTTTTTAGATTCTTTGATATTTCATTTTCTCCTTGTATGACGTCAAACATGCAATGTTTACACATATAACAAAACACATATTGTGTATATGTGTATGTGTGCATGTATGCGTGTGTATGTGTGTACGTGCCTGTGTGTGTGTGTGTGCGTGTCTGTGTATGTTAGTTGAGTGTTGTATGGATGGGTACGATGATGAAACGTTATATGACAGATTCGGGATTGAACTATTATTCATCAATATTTATTCTCTGTACTTATGTATACACGTATGTTTGTATGTATGTTTGTATGTATGAATGTATGCATGTTTGTATGTATATATGTACAAATGCACGTGCGCATATATGTACGTGTGTGCGCGCATATGTATGTCCGTCTGTATGTTTGAACGGCGAATGCATTAAATTTTAAAAGTAAGAAACATTCCATCATCACCATCACATCAAAATCATCATCATCATCATCATCACATTAGGATCATCATCATTATCATCACATCAGGATCATCATAATAATCACATTGGGATCATCATCATAATCATCATCTTCTTCACATCCTCATCATCATCCTCATCATCATCCTCATCATCATCCTCATCATCATCTTCATCCTTATCATCATCATCTTCTTCTTCATCATCATCATCATCATCATCCTCATCATCATTATCATCTTTATCCTTATCATCATCATCTTCATCATCATCATCATCATCAACACCATTCCTTTTCGCACGCTGTTGAAATTTGCATGGAGACAAACATTTACATCCCGACATGCGCAAACACTGGAGATGGAAGTGCAGAGGAGATGGGCAGGTGTGCATGCGTCGTGTGTGCTTGCGTGTGTGCGTGCGTGTTCGTGCGTGTGCGTGTATAGTTAGATGTGGTGTGTATTCATTGTTCTCATTCATATTTGCATATTTCTCCATTCTTAGCTACCTACAGATACATATTAATATATACTCTTAGATTCTTTCATACGCAACGACATACATACATGCGTACGAACATACAAACAAACAAACATACATAAATACGAACATACATACGAAACGAAATTTTATTTGCTTCTCAAAATTGAGAAATCAGGATGACCAAATCATGATGAAGAAAGCAGGATGACCATAATAGAATTTATACAAAATTCATCTAGTATGGCCACCTAACCAAAAATGTCCTAAGTTCAAACAAAATGAATACATGCATACGAACACACATACATGCATACAAACATACATACCTACAAACATATATACACATACACACAACATGTGCACATGGGTTTCATTTATAATATTTCATTGACTCTTCCTTGGATGCTTTGGGAAATGTATGCATTATTCAAATACACGGATACCTACCTACCTATATACACACATACATACATACACACACATACATACATACACACATACAAACACACACACACACTGCATGCGTTAAAAGACGATCCTTTTTCTTAGTCAGTTACATCATGTAATGTAATTTTCACTATTCTATTTCACTTCTATATTTAAATCTACTTTATATATATATATATATATATATATATAAAGAGAGAGAGAGAGAGAGAGAGAAAGAGAGAAAGAGAGAGAGAGAAAAGAGAGAAAGGAAAACATAGAAAGAGAGAGAGAGAGAGAAAAGAGAGAAAGGAAAAAATAGAAAGAGAGAGAGAGAAAGAGAGAGAAAGAAAGAGACATAATCGTGTGTATATACATACATATATATATAAGAGTAACATACATACAACCCCATATAAATGTGGATAATTTTTTGAGATGAGTTGTAATCAATTTCTGCCGTTGCTGGCGTGAAGCGCTATATAAATTATTGAAATTTTTTTTTTCGAAAATTTTCTTTTCTTTGCACAGTTGCGTTCTCGCGTCAAAAAATTTATTTCCACCGCTATTATTTTTATGATATTTTTGATCTTCTTCAAACTTATTCTACGAAATGATAGCATAGCGAGCATTATTCAAAACAGAAAGACACAAAGATACAACACACACACACACACATATATATACATACACTCAAACACACACAGATACATACATGCAAACATACACATACATACAAACACACACACACACACATACAAATACCTCAAAAGTGCGTGGTTAATACTTGATAACAATGCAAACCAGCAATGAACTGAGTTGCGGTGATTTAGATGGCTGTGATTTTTTCTTTCACTGAATAATGTATGAGGCAACTTGTTTAAAATAGATAAATACAACGGACAAAAAGATGTTTAAAAGTGAATCTTTTGTATGCGTGTATGTGTGTGTACGTATATTATACAAAACATGTATATCTGGTATATGTATGTATGTATGTATGTATGTATACATCTATGTGTATACGTATGTACGTATGAATAGGTATATATATGTGTGTGTGTGTGAGTGTGTGTGTGTGTGTATGTGTGTGTGTATGTGTGTGAAATTTCTACCGCAAAACCCATCTATAAATCCATATGCGTAGTTTCTGCTAGGTTGATAAGGTAGAATTAATTTTCACTTGGATTTTTCGAAGTTTTTCTAAAAGGAGTGTCGATATATCAGGTGATCTTTGTATAGTTTTGTTTTGTATTGTATCTTTTTGTATTGTATTGTAACTTTTTGTATTTTATTGTATCGTTTTGTACTGTATTGTATCTTTTTGTATTATATAGTTTTGTATTGTATAGTTTTGTATTATATCTTTTTGTATTGTATTGTATAGTTTTGTAAGGTATTGTTTTTATAGGTATTTTATTGTATTGTTCTGTATATAAAGCATGATATTGTGTTGGATATACAGAATATTTTTGTAGTTTATATATCTTGTTGTATGTGTATGGTTTTTTTGTATTGTATATAGTTCAATGTATAAATTATATTGTATATATTGTATTGTATATATTGTATTGTATTTTATATATTGTATGGTATTTTGTAAACGGTGTTCCATTGTTTTGTGTTCTACGTTATGGCTTATTGTTTTGGTTTTCCATAATAATTCTATTATTAATAATAATAATAATTATTATCTATTATTATTGTTATTATTATTATTGTTATTATTATATTTTATTATTTCGGCATCACATAGAAACAAAAAGGTTTTTGGCAGTCTCACTGAGAAAAAAATTTTTTCTTCGTCGCTCTCTTTTGAAATGTATAATTCCGAATTATAATAATAAAAAATAATAACATAAACCAAAACATGCGAAAAACAAAATGGCGGAGATACAAAACAAAAGCAAGATGGTGGAAATACAAAACAAAAACAAGATGGCGAACCGCAATTTTTTGCATGTCAGAAATGAGTATTTATCATGTGCAGCAATTGAAAAAAGGGAAAAATTGAATGGCAACGAAAGCCTTTTTTGTTTTTTTTTATTTTTTTTAAATAAAAACAATAAACAAAACCAAAAAAGGAACGAAAACCAAAAACAAACAAAACAAACAACAAACAAACAAAACCGAAACAGAGTAAACAATGGATACTCACGGGCATACATGCAACTTAAATACATACATATAAACAAACAACCATATAAAAACATACAAACAAACCAACATATATACAGACAAATTTACAATATAATGTACAATCAAACAAACAAACAGACATTCAACCATGTTTACTAAAAGTACACCCACAAACTCTGAGAAAAAAAATAATTTTTTTTTCAACGTACTAAGAATAGAATACAAAAATTTAGAAAAATGTAAAATAACAACAATAATAATTACAATTTTATCTTGCGATGGTAACACAGCAGCACTGAATAAACTAAACAAACAACATCTTAGCGAGTTGTTGATGTTGACGATGACGTCATTGTTGTTGTTGTTGTTGTTGTTGCTTTTGTTGATGTTGTTGATGATGATAATTCAACAATTTCAATTCATTTACGTTTTATTCTAATTTATTTGCATCAATTTCAATAAAACCAGTCGCTCAATTTTTTTCTTCAAAAACATGTTTGGTGAAAAAATTACGGAAAGCCGATAATAGTTTTCAATAATTAGTTTGGCAAGCGAGAGAGCGTGACCTCTCATACAAATAACAACATAGTGTGTACATTTTCTGTACACTAAGCGAACGTACATACATAAACAAACGTATACAGACAAACATACATACTAACAAACAAACATACATACAAACAAACAAACATATATACAAACAAACAAACATATATACAAACAAACGAACGAACATACCATGTTTAACAGACAATATTAAATGACATGGGTCCCCACATAAAATGCTTATAAAATGCGAAAACAATCATTTCATAGAAAGTCATTTCGTTATCGGTTGTAAAGCTTTACTTAAACTTTAGCCAAGGCTTACATATTTTATTTCTACCTACCTAAACTAATAAAAAGTTAGGAAGTAAGAAAAGATGAGAACAAGAAACATAACTGCTTATAGATGCTCGTTTGTATTGCACGTATGTATGTATGTATGTATGTAAGTATGTATGTAAGTATGTAAGTATGTATGTAAGTGTACCCCACCGACTCCAATCCAACCAACAGACCTTTCCCAGGGCAACATTTTGGAGGAAGCATATAAACGCACATTCAAAGAGTTGCTTTCCTCAAGCCCTGACTCGGCGACCTCAGCCCGCTTGCTGGCAGTTTCCAGCGAGGCGAGTTGCGGCTGGCTGAGATCTTTGCCCAATACGTCGGTGGGTACCAGATTGGACGACGAAACGGTCAGGACAGCCATTGGCTTCCGTCTGGGGTTGGCCGTTCAGAGTCGATATACATGCAGGTGCGGCGCGGAGGCGGATGAACTTGGCCATCATGGTCTTGTTTGTCGTTTGGGCGGAGGTCGCCAGCAGCGACATTCAGCTATAAACGATTTTGTGTGCCGACTTTTCTCCAAGGCCTCAATTTCGGTTTTAAAGGAACCGTCGGGCATTGCGGCGCACGATGGTAAGCGCCCTGACGGGTGTACCTTGATCCCTTGGAGAGCCGGCAGGTGCTTGGCGTGGGACGTTACCGTTCCGGGCGCCTTTGCTGAGCGCTACGTGCAGCTTACTAGCAAAGAAAGCGGTTTGGCTGCAACCAGGGCATCTGACGAGAAGATCAAAAAGTACGACGGAGCTCTCCCCTCGATGGAGTTTTTACCGATTTGTATCGAGGTCCTCGGCCCCATGGACCGTATTACCTCCGGGTTTTTCAATCGGATTTGTAAAAATATCAGTATTAGGTCAGGCGATAGTAGGGAATATTTTTTGCTATGAATAATATCTCGTGCATTCTGCAGCGGTTTTTGCGTGTCCGTGTGTTGGAAAATGTGGAGTTGAATGCCGACGAGGTTGAGTGACGTTATAGCAAATAAAATCAAATTTAGTCAGACGCTTGGCTTTTGGTGTCATTCGTCAATGATTTGGTTTTAACACTTACATGTATGTATGTATGTATGTATGTATGTATGTATGTATGTATGTATGTATGTATGTATGTGTGTGTTGTGATTTATACTGAAGAAATAGAAGCACTTATTTGAACGGCATTTGGTGAGAAGCCCCCACGCCGCGTCAAGGCAGCCGTTCATGAGGGAGTTAATAATAAAACGACAGTGCCTAGAAATAATAAGTAACGAATTTTAGAAATAATAAATCACTTTAATAAACTTAACTAAAATACAATGAAAAAAATATTGTGTTGAACGTTGTGTTTGATTGTTGTTGTTGGTGTTGTGTTGAACAAAAAAACAATACAACACAAATAGACTAGAAAGAAAGAATGAAAGGATAGAGTTCCTAACTTACCTATGTTCACTAAATTAACTCACCTACCTATGTTCAATTAGCTCAACTTACGAATTAATCCTACCTATTTGTACAATTACGAAGGAAAAAGTAAGAAAAAAAGGATAAAACATCTAGCAAACAACGAATGTTTATCTGTATGTATGTATGTGTGTATGTGCAAAGTCTATAAAATGAAATAAACGAATAAATCTAAAAATAATAAATAACGAATAAACAAATAATTCTAGAAATAATAAATATGAAAATAAAATAAAGAAATAAAAAAATGAGACCGGACGCTAAGGGAATGCCCTAAAGCGCTGGTCTGATTTCAACGTGTTTTCGGCTTCTATTTATACCAGTTCCATTCATATATTCTTATCTTTTCAATCATTGACATCAATAAAAAACTTTATTTAAAGTATATGAAACATTATTATAGTTGCTTAACAACAATATATTAACTATACTAGAATGAATTCAACGGACTCCTACTGACTTCCTGATGGGTTGGTTCTGAAATTTGTATACGTTTAGCTAGTTGGATTTAAAATTTAATCGAGATCACTCCTTTTTCACATAACGATTGAAAAATGAAATGTGTATTTCTTTTATTTCATTTCTTTTATATATTATACTTACAATCAATTCAATCATTCATAACAGTATAAAGTTTATTGATTTAATGTTATTTATTTTTGATTGTGCCAAACAACATTCTTCCCAATAGAGCTACTCAAACTTCGAAACATTCTGATTGATTGACTGGTTGGAACTGCTGTATTTCTTTTCCTCTAAACATATAATCTTATTAATTATCTGTATACATGGATTCTAAATACTTTATATATATATTTGTTATATAACTTCCTTATAAAACCAACAGTAATCAATGTTACATGTGTATGTACATATGTATGTACACTCGCGGTTCAAACTATTCCGAGAGAATTCATAATAATTTGACACCACACACCTTTCTTCACTTTAATTGTATAATTTAAATGTATAAATATAAAAATATAAATATATTTATTAACTACACATATCTATCTATCTGATTATTTATTTAGTTTGGTTGTTTGGTTGGTAGATCGGTTGTTTGGTTGGTTGATTGTTTGGTTGGCAGTTTGCTGTTGTTGTTATTAATGTTGTTGTTGTTTTTTGTGTTGTTGATATGGTTGTTATTGTTGCAAAACAAAAATAAGCATAAACCGATCAAACACTTGTGAGATTTCAGTGAATAAAAAATACCACATAGAAGCCTGTCAGATTTAAACTAATTCATCATCGTCGTCATCACCATCGTCGTCATCATCGTCGTCATCATCACAATTGTCACAAACAACAACAGCGTCATCATCATAATCATTACACACGCACGCACGCACGCACACACACGTATAAATGAAAAATAAAATTCATCCAACTAATGTTTTTTGATGATTCATCCATCCATCCATTAACCATCCATCCATTCATTCGTTCATTCATTCATTTATTCGTTCGTTCGTTCATTCATTAATTCATTCATTCATCCATTCATTCAAAAAATAAACAATACTTTACAAGAAGAACTGCTGACGAAAGCCTACTAGTATATATTTTCAGTTATTCATTCAAGCTATAATTTCAATATTGAATGTATACGTCCCAACCGGATACAACATTTTTTTTGTTGACAACTTTTTAAATTATCGACGTAACGAAATGTTTTTTTCGGAGTTTAATAAAATGATAATTTCTCTGAACAATGAAAAAAGATTTATTAAAATAGGATTGCTACTTTGATGCGAAATCGTTGGCGGAAATGACGTCATTGTAATAGTAAAAAATGTTTACATGTGCGATACTGAATTAGCCCGTTATACACTATATATATTCAATTCCTATAAAAAAAATTTACCAAACATCATATGCACATAAAAATAAATAAATAAATAATTATAAAATATATTTATACTTATAAATTCAAATTATACAATTAAATTAAGTAAGGTGTGTGGTGTCAAAATATTGTGTATTTGTACGGCGCGCGTACATACGTAAAACTGATTACTGTTGGTTTTATAATGAAGTTATATAATAAATATAGATATAAAGTATCTAGAATCTGTTGGTCGAAGTCAATCTAGTATGAGAAGCTCTGCCGTCAAGAATTTTATTAGTGTATGTCACAACCAAGAATCACTAACATTAAATCAATACAATTTATACTGATGTGAATGATTGAATTATTTAATATTTAAAGTATAGAGTATAATATATAAAAGAAGTGAAATAAAATTATACAAATATAAAAATTTTATTTTATTTCATAATATTTAATTTTACTGAACAACGTAATCGAGATCACCCCTTTTCCACTAAACCTGCACTCGGAAGTCAGTAGGCGTCCGTTGAATTCATTCTAGTATATAGTTAATATATTGTTGTTAAGCACATATAATAATGTTTCCTATACATTAAATACAGTTTTTTATTGATGTCAATGATTGAAATGATAAGAATATATGAATGGAACTGGTATAAATAGGAGCCGAAAACGCTTTAGGGTCTCATTTTTTTATGTCATTATTTTATTTTCTTATTTATTAATTCTAGAAATATTCGTTTATTCGTTATTTATTATTTCTAGAATTATTCGTTTATTCGTTACTTAATATTTCTAGAATTATTCGTTAATTATTATTTCTAGAATTATTCGTTTATTCGTTTATTAATTCTAGAATTATTCGTTTATTTGTTATTTGTTATTTCTAGGATTATTCGTTTATTTCATTTTATAGACTTTGCACACGCACACACACACATGCATACATACAAACATACATTCGTTGTTTTGTTTGCTAGATGTTTTATCCTCTTTTTCTTACTTTTTCCTTCGTAATTGTACAAATAGGTAGGATTAATTCGTAAGTTGAGCTAGTTGAACATAGGTAGGTGAGTTAATTTAGTGAACATAGGTAAGTTAGGAACTCTATTCTTTCTTTCTTACCTTCTAGTTTATTTGTATTGTATTGTGTTTTTTTTGTTTTTTGTTCAACACAACACCAACAACAGCAACCAATCACAACAATCAACACGATATTGTTTTCGTTGTATTTTGTTAAGTTTCGTTACTTATTATTTTTAGAATTATTCGTTTATTCGTTATTTATTTTTTTTGGATTTATTCGTTTATTTCATTTTATAGGGTTTGCACATACACACACACACACATACATGCATACATACAAACATACATTCGTTGTTTTGTTTGCTAGATGTTTTATCCTCTTTTTCTTACTTTTTCCTTCGTAATTGTACAAATAGGTAGGTTTAATTCGTAAGTTGAGCTAATTGAACATAGGTGAGATAATTTAGTGAACATAGGTAAGTTAGGAACTCTATTCTTTCTTTCTTACCTAGTTTATTTGTATTGTTTTGTGTTTGTTTTTTGTTCAACACAACACCAACAACAGCAACCAAACACAACAATCAACACGATATTATTTTCGTTGTATTTTAGTTAAGTTTTGTTATTTATTATTTCTGGAATTATTCGTTTATTCGTTACTTATTATTTTTAGAATTAATCGTTAATTATTATTTCTAGAACTATTCGTTTATTCGTTATTTATTATTTCTAGAATTATTCGTTTATTTCATTTTATAGAGTTTGCACACACACACACACACACACACTGTTTTGTTTGCTAGATGTTTTATCCTCTTTTTCTTACTTTTTCGCTCGGGGGCTTCTCACTAAATGCCGTTCGTGAGATGCGCTTTTTCAGTTTAAAAATTTTTTTTATTCGAGTTCTATAAAAATTCAAGCGTACACACATGCAGAAACTACAAACACATACATACTTAAGTTAAAAACATACATACACACGTACGTACATACAAACAAACACATATATTTGCATGCATGTATTAGCAGTTACATTGTTGTGATTTGTTTATTCTTAAATTTTCCTACATTGGTAATATAAAATCACAAATATAAAGTGTAAAATGAGCTGTGTTAACAAGCAATTGGTGAGCTAGGGGTTGAGTTTGTTGAACGTAGGTAGGTGAGATCTGAGTTAGTTGAACATAGGCAAGCCGTGACTGGAATTAAATTAAAGTTTAGAAAAAAAAATTGACAATAGGTAGGTAACTTTGTATCGTCTCCTTTTCATGTTTAGCGATTGTTCTTGATTTTTGCGCGCAAACACACAATACGCATACAATACAAAAAACGAACATGATACAAACATGATACAAACATGATACAAACCTAATACAAACCTAATACAAACCTGATACAAACATTCCGATTCCGTTCCAATGCTCGCCTCTACCGTACTGTCTTTCTGGCGGGAAGGTTCTAGTGCAAGTGTAGAATAGCATGCAAGCAGCTCAGCGTTTGACAGAGTTGCATTATTATTGAGATTAAAAGTAATGTATCGAAGTGTATTTTATTCAAAATATTTACTCAAAAGATAGATTTAAATCAAGTTTTATATTTACATCAACAACATCAACAACAACATCAACAAAACCAACAACACCAACAACAACATCAACAACAACATCAACAACACCAACAACACCACCAACAACAACATCAACAACAACATCAACAACAACAACAACATCATAATAAATCGGAAAAGAAGTATAAGCTGATTCAAATGTTTATTTTACCATATATTCATTATTACAGAATAAATAGACCAAGAATAGAAAACAAAGAAAGAAAAAGCCGCACACGCGTCGGCTGTCCACAATAATATTATTTCTTCTTTGTTATTCAGTAATTTTTCCAACATGGCCGCCGTCACCAAAGATCCTATAATGTACTTTTCGGCTTGTTTAGGTAACCATGACG
>NW_008703617.1:1227894-1237919 GCF_000326865.2 Helobdella robusta | reverse complement strand
ACATACATACATACATACATACATACATATATACATACATACATACATACATACATACATACATACATACATACATACATACATACATACATACATACATACATACATACATACATACATACATACATACATACATATATAAATACATACATACATACATACACACATACATACATACATACATACATACATACATACATACATACATACATACATACATACATACATACATACATACATACATACATACGTATGTATGCATACATGCGTGTTTAAATACCGCAGCACGTCTCGTTGATAAATAAGCAGACTTATTGAGAAAAAAATTTAAAGAGCGTTCGTTTGTGAAGGTGACTCTAGTGAAATTCTACGCTCTAACTGATTTTTAGCTGGTCGTAATCAATGTTTAATTGAGTTAGTTAATAAAAATATGTTGTTTGGCTACTTATTTTTTAAATTATTTTTAAAATATGTTAAAAAAACTTTTAAAATGTAAAATAGAATAAGAGAGGTAGGTTAAAAATAGCAAAAGTCAATCAACTTTTGCTAGATCAAATGCTGTTCCATTCGTATGTCATGAGTTATCTATGATAATTAATAATACCCGGGTCGAATAATTAATATCTGCATTTTCTGATAACAACATTAACAATTTTAACAACAAAAACATCAATAAGAACACTTTAATAATAATAATAATACAAGGTATTTATATCACAGGATAACTATGACAATTATTTTATTGGGGTATTGGTTTCTCAGATCAGCTGTCAATCAATATTTTTTCATCCGTCAGTCATTCTTTCCTTCATTCTTTCCTTCATTCATTCATTCATTTATTCGTTCATTCATTCATTTATTCGTTCGTTCGTTCGTTCGTTCAATCATTCATTCAATCATTCATTCATTCATTCATTCATTTATTCATTCATTCATTTATTTGTTCATTCATTCAATCGTTCATTTGTTCATTTATTTTTTTTTATTTATTTGAACTTAATGCCTCTGAACTATATTATTATTATTAAAAATCATTCAATAATATAAATTTTCAATATATTCATTCATTTTTTGGTCAATCAATCAATCACTCTTTCATTCATCCAGTTTTCTTCTCTTCTTCCATCTATCCATCCATCCATCAGCCTCATCAATGATCTATAAAAAGGTGAGTGTTAACGTTGCAAGAATTGATGTTGTTGATGTCATTGTGGTAATGTTGTCGTTGTTGTTGATGATGACGAGGAAGATGAAGTCATGAAGATGAAAATGATGACGATGATGATGACGACGACGATGATGATGACTTCAATTTACCATAAAAAAGAGGTGATACATTTATTAAACATGCTTCACACTTTATCCAACAATTATCTGTCAATCCCTCTCTCTTTCTCTCTCTCTCTCTTTTAACTTGTTTCTCTTTCTCTCTCTCTCTCTTTTAACTTTTTTCTCTTTCTCTCTCTCTCTCTTTTAACTTGTTTCTCTTTCTCTCTCTCTCTCTTTTAACTTTTTTCTCTTTCTCTCTCTCTCTCTTTTAACTTGTTTCTCTTTCTCTCTCTCTCTCTTTTAACTTGTTTCTCTTTCTCTCTCTCTTTCTTTACAATTTTATCCTTTTGTTCTCTTTTACTCTCTCTTTCTTTTTTCTACAATCAATTTTTTGGTCAATTTTTCTAAAACATTTATTGCGTGAGTTGGAATGCGTCAAATGTATGTGTGTGCGTGTGTGTGTTGGTTTGTTTGTGTTTGTTTGTGTGTGCGTGTGAGTAGTGTATGTATATGCGTGTGTGCGTGTGAGTAGTGTATGTATATGCGTGTGTGCGTGTATGTACGTGCGTGTGCGTGTGTGTGGATACCATCGCGTATTTATTTACCTGTTTACACCTGCGTTCTTCTAATGCGTTTGCTTATATGCTTGTGTGTGAATGTATGTTTGTGTGAATGTGTGTGAATGTGTGTTTGTGTGTATGTGTGTGAATGTGTGTGTATGTGTGTGTGTGTGTGGTGGTGATGACGACGATGATGCTAATGATAAATTTGCTTACAATGATTTATCATTGGTAAAACATGACAAATGGATGGAAAGAATCGATAGATAGACAGATAGATGGATAGATATGAATAAACAAACAAACATGACAGACAAACAAACACACAGACAAACAAACACATAGACAAACAGACAAACAAACAAACAGACAAACAAACATACATGAACAAACATATACGAATCAATAAATCAACATACGAACAATAATTTGTATGAACGGAATAAATAGACCAGATAAATATTCGAAAAGACGGAGTGATGGATGAATGAATGAATAAATGAATGAATGAATGAATGAATGAATGAATGAATGAATGAATGAATGAATGAATGAATGAATGAATGAATGAATGAATGAATGAATGAATGAATGAATGAATGAATGAATGAATGAATGAATGAATGAATGAATGAATGAATGAATGAATGAATGAATGAATGAATGAATGAATGAATGAATGAATGAATGAATGAATGAATGAATGAATGAATGAATGAATGAATGAATGAATGAATGAATGAATGAATGAGTGAATGAATGATCACTAGACGTATATATACGATACATGATTACATCAGAATGGATCTGTGTATAGATGTACAAATAAATGAATGAGTGAATGAATGAATGAATAATTGAACGAATGAGTAGTAGTTTGAATGAATAAATAAACAAAAAAGAATGAAATGATGGAGGGTTAGTCAGAGAAATGATTGAACAGCGCATATAATGTATGGATGTAATGTAACAAGACACGGCTATCTGTAGCTAAACATATACTTATCTTCCTTCTCTCTCTATCTCTCTCTCTCTCTCTCTCTTACTTTATCCTTTTCTCTCTTTCTCTCTCTTTTTAATTTTTTCTTTCTTTATCTATCTTTTATTCTACCTCACTTGATTAGTCATCTTGAATTTAAATGATGATGACGAAATATGACGTCATCATGACGATAGTAATAACACGTTTGACGACAATGATGAAGAAGAAGAGGATAATTATGAAAATGAAGAGTAATAGGAGGAAGAAGAAGAAGAAGAAGAAGAAAAAGAAGAAGAAGAAGATGATGATGATGATGATGATGATGATGGGCTATCGTGTTTCCCTGGTGTTTCAATTGGACCCGCTTGTTCGTGTTTGTTTTTATCATTCACAAACATCCACCAAACAATGCAAGGATAGTGAAGACAACGATGACGACGATGATGATGCAGCTGCTGCTGAAGCTGCTGCTGGCGATGATGATGTTCTTGTTGATGATGATGGTGATGTCGATCGTTGACGATGTCCACCAATTAAAATATGGTTAAATGAAGATAGAATAAATGGATGACTGAGTGGATGTATATTAATGGATGGACAGATAAACAGATGCATAATATAATGAATGAATGAGTGAGGGAAGGAGGGAGTGAATGAATGAACGAAAGAACGAACGAATGAACGAACGAACAAACGAACGAACGAACGAATGAATGTATAAATGTATAAATTGATTGATGGACAAACGGATAGATAGATACATATAGAGAGATACATAAGCGTATTATCACATATATATATATATATATATATATATATATATATATATATATGTATATGTATATGTATGTGTGTGTGTGTGTGTGTGTGCGTGCGTGCGTGTGTGTGTGTTTTTTTAATTCTGATTTTTATGAAAACCATTTAACAAAATTAACAGAACAAAAACAACAAACAGACGGTAGAAAATGAAAGAAGAACATGAAATTTTTTTTTCCTTACGCTCATCTGAACAGGTGCGTGCGTGCGTACCTCTGTAAATGTTTTGTTTGGCGGGCAGACAAAAAATAAGAAAAAAATTATTATTATTATGTTATTATTATTATTATGTTGTTGTTGTTATTATTATTGTTGTTTGTGTTATTGCCATTGTTGTTGTTGTTGATGTTGTTGTTGATGATGTTGTTGTTGCTGCTGCTGCTGTTGTTGTTGATGTGGAAAAAACTTAATTTATTTTTGGATGTATTTCAGAAAAATTTTTTCAGAAACAAAATTTTCAGATATAGAATCGCTTTCACGAATAGAACAACTTGATTTGTTCATTCATTCGTTCATTTGTTCTACAACATCAACATCATCAAAAACAACAAAATCAACAACATCAACATTATCGACAACAACAACAACAACAACGTCACCAACAACAACATCAACATCTTCAACAACAGCAACATCACCAAACCACAAAAACTAAACAACAACAAAAACAACGACCAATATTACTATTAATTCAATCCCCCTAGTACGTTAAGCGCTACATAAATATTCCCTCTAATTGTTCTTTGCCAGACGATAAGGCTCCGTTAAACCTTGTTAGAAATATTGTTTCTATGTGTTTATGAATCAACTCCTGTTATCGCTCAGTATGTTTCATAACGCTATTTAGTTATGATAATGATGATGACGACGATGATGATGACGAGGATGATGAGGAGGATGAGTAAGATGATGATGATGATGATGAAGATGATGAGGAAGATGATAATGATGAAGATGATGATGATGGGTAAGAAGATGATGAAGATGATGAAGAAGATGATAATGATGAGGATGATGGTGATGGGTAAGATGATGATGATGAAGATGATGAGGAAGATGATAATGATGAAGATGATGATGATGATGACGTTTGAAGAATAAAATGGCTGAACATGAATGAAATAACGCTAAATATCTCAAATTACTACAGCAAAATCAATGACACAAGAAGAAGCAGTAGTAGTAACAGCAGCAGTAACAGCAGCAGCAACAACAATAATAACACTAACAATAATAACACTAATAATAACAATAAAAATAATATTAATAATTCTCTCATCACCATCAGCATGATGATGATGAGCACTTGAATAGATGTAAGAGATAGCATCAAACCCATTTGAATGACCGTCCTTCAGATATATATTATTCCTATTATTAGTTCTCTTTCTTTTCTCTCTCACTCTCTCTTTTTGTCTCTCTTTCTCTTTCTTTTTCTCTCTCTTCTTTACTCTTTTTTATTTTCTCTATTTTTCGTTCTCTTCCTCTTCCTGAATCTATCTTTCTCTTTCTTCTCATTCTCCGATTATCTCTGTCAGTTAGTTATTCTTTATCTCTCTCTCTCTCTTTCTTTTTTTCTCTCTCTTTTTTTCTCTCTTTCTTTCTCTCCTTCCTCCTCTCTCTCCTTCTCTTTCAGCAGCAGCAAAAAAACTACGTCACTGACAATAAATAAATATCAACAACACTAATTAACAAACAATAACAGACAAATAAAGCAGGCACTAATATATAACATTAAGAGCTACGCAAACTAAAATGTTTGTATGAATGTGTATGTATGTATGTATGTGTGTGTATGTATGTAGGTAGGTATGTATATATGTATGTATGTGTGTATGTGTGTATGTATGTATGTATGTTTGTATGTTGGTGTGTACATGTGTGTGGTGTGTGCGTATATATGTATGTTTCCGTAATAATGTTCTATTTGCATAGGTTGTTATCGCCTTTGCCGACGTTGTACAATTGTCGTTCTCGTTGTTGTTGTCGTTCTCGTTGTTGTTGTTGTTGTTGTTGTTGTTAATGTTGATGATGTTGGTGATGATTATTATTATGCTTTTGTTGAGCTGTTACTGTTGTTATTATTAATATAGAAGCGGTGATTTACAATTAGGTTATTAAAGTTTTACATTATTGCAGACTGAAATGTAGTTGTTGATGTTTATGTTGATGTTGAGGTTGTTGTTGTGGTTGTCAATGTTGTGCTTGTTGTTATTATTGTTGTTGTTGTTGTTTTTCTTCGTGTTGTTATTTTTATTATTGCTGTTCTTACGACAATTGATGAAGCGAAGCAGTGCAGTCGTGGCATTAATAATGACGTTGTTAACTTTGGTATTAATGTTATGGTTGTTGATGACATTGTGGTCGTCGTCGTCTTTGTCGCTGCTGCTGCTGCTGTTGTTGTTGTTGTAAGGGCTTTTAGAGTTGTTGTTGTTGTTGTCTGTTCTTTCTCTTCTGCAAAATTTCTACGAAGAATTACAGTTGGAAAATTCTTCAAAATAAAAACTTCATTTTTTTTTTTAAATGTTTAATAAAATATTTAATGTCTTGATCTCATTTGAGTTTATGCTTGTTATTATAATTATTCCATTATTATTATTATTATTATTATTATTCCATTATTATTATTATTATTACTATTATTTCAATTTTTTCTATTGTATTTTTTCTCGATAATTCATACGCAAAAAGCTCGCTTAAATTTTTTAAGATAGCATACTTTCAGAGCCATTTTCTCATTTCTAGAGAAATTCATTTTTATTTTTGTTATTTTTCTTCTTCTACCTCTTATTATTTTTATTATAATAATAATAATTATAATTATTATTATTATCTATTAACTAATCAACAAACCAACTGACCAACCAGCCACCAACCAACTAACCAACCGACCGACCAATCAAAAACAATCAACCAACTAACCAACCGACCGACCAATCAAAAACAACCAACCAACCGACCGACCAATCAAAAACAATCAACCAACTAACCAACCGACCGACCAATCAAAAACAACCAACCAACCAACCGACCAATCAAAAACAACCAACCAACCAACCGACCAATCAAAACCAACCAACCAACCAACCAACCGACCAATCAAGAACAACCAACCAACCAGCTAACTAAATTTTCTACAATTATTTTTTTCTCGACTCATGTTCGCGGCTTTAATTCACGGCGTGATTAAAAAATAACGCGCTATAAAAATTTTTCTTTCTCTCTTATTTATTTCATTTGTCTTTGTTGTTGCTGTTGTTGTTGAAGCCGATGATGATGATGTTGTTGTTGTTGTTGTTGTTGTCGTCGTCGTCGTTGTTGTTGTTGTTGTTGTTGTAACCGCTTTTTTACCCAACAAAAGCTAATGAGTTTGCGCGGAGCTATAAAAATGATTAGATCTCAGTTAATGTTTTGAAATAAGAATCGTAACAATAACGTCAGCAGTGACGTCATAAACTTCAACAAGAACATCAACATCGTGATAGTAACAACAACAACATCAACAACAACAACAACATTAATAACAACAACAACAATGACAGCAATAACAAAATAATAATAACTGTCTAATAAAATCCAATGGATTTATGATGACCCATTATTATTGAAATCTATTTCATCTCTCTCTCTCTCTCTCTCTCCTCTCTCTCTTTCTCTCTCTCTCTATTCCATTCTTTTAAGATAAAAATGCCGATGATGATGACGACGATGATGCAAATGATACTGATGATGATGACGATGATGATAATGGAGAATTTAAGGGCGCTAAAAAAAATTTTAAATTTTTTTTTCCTTCGTATTAGCAAGTAAATATTTTCTGACACATGTAAGCTGTGCAGGACCGATCATTATTTTTGGATTTTATACTTCTCTATCGTTAAATCATCGTCGTCGTCGTCACCATAGATCATCATCATTATTATTATTATTATTATTATTATTATTATCATCATTATTATTATTATTAATGTTGTTGGATTTATTTATTTACCACCATTGGACACATCTCATATCATCAACATCTCTCTCAACTTTTTGGATCTTTTATTAGCCAGCACCATAACCACAATCATTACCTAATGGACATCATTGTCGTTATCACTGTAATTATTTATAATTACCCATAATTATTCATAATTATTATTATTACTGTTGTTGTTGTTGTTGTAATTATTTTTTTCCCTCTCAAAGAAGTTGGCTGTATCGTATGACGCGCATTTTCTGCATTAGCTAAATGCACCATCTCGCATTTCTTTGGCGCTTTTGTCTCAAAACGATAATAAATATAATTTAATTATAATAATTATTATATAATATGATTAATATAAGTATTTTAATGATTATTATAAATAGTTTTGTAATTATTTTCTGTATTTTTAGAGTAATTAATATGGAACTTTTATAAATATGATCTAAAGGGGTGGATGCGGCCCGCGAAGCTATTTTATACGGCCCACGCCAAAAAAGGCTGTCAGCCAGACATTATGATCAAAAAAAGAGCCACAAATACACAAATCTTAAAAAATTCTACTCTGGGTCGGTCGGAAAAACTTCCTATTTAAGTACATATGCGGCCCTTCAAAGGTAAAATAGTTCTGAATACGGCCCTCACAGCAAAGTTTGCCCGCCCCTGACTTATGCTGTTAGCATACTTATGACTATTTTTTATGAATTTTGACTTGAAGTTTTTGTATAAGATGGTTTTTTGTTATTTCAACAACAACATCAACAACTACAACTACATCAACAACAACTACAAATACAAATGCATCAACAACAACTACATCAGCAACAACAATAGCAGCAGCAACAACAACAACACATCAACAGTAAAAAATTCAGACACTCGTTTTGATATTATTTCACGGGCAAACACTTGCTGTTTGTTGAACGATGGATGGGTGGAGAATAAATGATTGATTGAATGAGTGAATGAATGAACGAACGAACGAACGAAAGAACGAACGAATAAACGAACAAACGAATGAATAAATAAATGTATGAATGAATGAATGAATGAAAAAACGTCTGAACGAATGAATGAACGAATGAATGGTTAACGAAAAAACGAATGAACGATATATTCATTGCACTTTGTAAATAGACAGAGATGGATGAATAGATGGATTGAGGAGTGGAAGAAATGGTGTACAGTTGGACAAATAAATTAAGAAATGAATGAAGAAATGAATGAAGGAATGAATGAAGGAATGAATGAAAAAATGAATGAATTGAAGGACGATATTTATGGCTGAAATAATAATACTGAATGTTGTTATTTAATACTGGCCATTCACGCCTAACAATACGCTTAATTTATTGAAGTCACACCAACGTAATACGCACGCACATACACACACACACGTACACACACACATACACACACACACGTACACACACATAAACACACATACAAACAAAACACAAGAAACCGACATTACTTTAGCGATGAAATATAAGATAAAGATGTCAAACAAGTACCGAATGGAAAATAAGTAAGTATCAAGAAGACTACCAGACAATACTACGATGGTACTCGTGTTTCAAGTGCACATGCACTTAGTTTTGTATTTTTATATAGTTCACAAGTACTTGAAAGCAAAGAATGTATATATATATATATATATATATATATATATATATATAGTTATGTGTATTTATCTATACATACCACCTTGTATAGGGGATTACAAGTAAAAATCATACATGAAAAGATCAAATGTACAATTATAAGTATGCGTGCACTTAGTACAGAAAGTTTGCGTGCACTTCAAAATAAAGTACACAGAGTATTATTATTATGAAGTACTTGTAGTACTTCTGTACCCACTTAAACCAACTGCCAGGGGCAGGTATTTCGCTATTTGAAAAGTGGAAAATTGAAATTACAAAATCTACGTTAATTTAACTTGACGGTTTCATTCGTCTCTCTCTCGCTCTCTCGCTCTCTCTCACTCTTTCTCTCACTCTCTTTCTCTCTTCTGACACTCTCTTTTCTTCTTTTTTGGGCATCTTGGTTAGTTTTCCGCTCTTGCTCTCTTTGTTCTCTCTCTTTTTTTACTCAGTTTCTTTTTCAATGTCTTCTTTTTTAATTTTTTTCTCGCCTATCTCTTTGCCTATCTCTCTCCATCTCTCTCTCTCTCTCTCTCTCTTTCACCATAAGAAATTTTTTGCACAGAGCAAAAGTTCTCAGGGCACACAAGCACACACCTGCAGGCACTCCAACGAGATACCTCGTCGTAAAATATACACAAAATCATCATCAACCTACTAAACCGTCTATTAATTCGATCTGACAACTGATGAAGATAAATAATAATATTAATAATAATAATAAATAATAATAATAATTTTATGAAGAATGTATGAAAATATATTGTTAAACTAAATATTCTATT